>NC_045546.1:87742108-87941693 GCF_009769535.1 Thamnophis elegans
CGATGAGAGTTTTATTAGTATATAAATTCCTCGGGTTACCTGTTCTTAGTCTAGAGTGCAAGGAAGGAAGGCTGAAATCATGAAAAGTATCGCAAAGCACGAGCAAATCCTAAAAGCTCTCTGCTTCTTACCGCCAGATTAGTGAGGCAGCATCTCTCAGGCATAGAATCTCGTGTGCCGAGGAAATAGTAATTATCATTTGTATAGAGCAGCAAAGCTTTCTCCAATGTTATTTTATAACATTTCTTAGGAGTCTTGAGGTAAAAATAGCATGCAGCTTAACGTTGTCTATTCCAGTTTACCCAAGGCCCAGGGAGAAGGCATTATTAAAACCTGCCCAAGACTCTTCCTAAGATATAGAAGATAAATTCTGCATGCAATCTGCATTCCTAAAGGACTCTCTTAATACTCTTTTAATTAATCCTTTGATTAACATTTGTAAAATGGGAGAATTCACCATAGGACCATCCTATTTAAGGCCTAACCGTTAAACTATCCTATTTTAAACCCAAAGAGATTGAGGGAGGGAACAGAAGAATGACTTTGTCATATTCTTCTTTCTTCCCTCCCCATAGCTTAGTTTCCAATCCAAACTCTGGCTGATTATTTCCTGAATCTTGAAGTGAGCCTTTGGGTTTGATTTCCTTTATTTTGATAACCTCCTTCCTACCCCAATCCAGTCATGTCACAGGATTGAGATGCTGTCCATCCTTAAGCATCTCTCCCCTTTCCCTCTTAGAAGTCCTGCATTCCTGCTTGTCCTCGTAAGAGCCCAGCTCTTCCCCTCCCCATTTCTGCAGGACAGAGAAGCATGGTTTCCACCAACCACTCAGCACAATTGCCAAGCGTGTTTCCCTGTTTCACCTCAAAACAACTGGCTCCCATTTTCTGAGGGATGAATAGTTTGTCTGCTGTGCTTCATGATGTTGTAGGGAAAAGTGCCCCCACCCTGGTCTGGACTGTGGTGGGAATGCCTCCCACTCTGGACTCCCTTTCTCTTGGATGCTGAACTCATTGCTTTTCCCCAGAAAGAGCATGCCCAGAGTTTGAGACACTGAATCATTATACTCCGGAAGAGTTTAATTGATTAGATCTTTAGATTCATTAATATAATTCAAAAGTATAATTCATTAAATCTAGTTATTCATATAGTGCAATTATAGCCTTCTATTTCTACTAGTTTTCAACCATACAATGATGAAATAGCTCTCTGCTCTGGTTTATTATTTTATATACTTTAAAAATATATATATATTTTAAAAAGTTTGTTTTAACCATATTGCCAGTGAATCATTTAAATGCTGATTTTCCCCTTCCTCCTCTTTTTACTCAGGTAAATGGTAAATCCACTGACAGGTCCTTTGCCTGCTTACCCATTTAGGCTGTTTGATAGCTGGGTGAAGCTGAGGAGAGTTTGCAAGTTTCTCCTTCTGCCTGAAGTGACAGCAGGAACATAGTTTGTTGTTAAAACGCATCCAAGATTTGTGTGCTTGTTTTTAATGAGTGAAATGAACAGTTCGGGGAGGGGAAAAAAGTTTCAAAAGAAATGATTTCTGCTCAGTCCTGAACTGGAGATCCCTCGCGTGTGAGACAAACACAATAGCCGCTGTTACAATATTATCACAGCTGCTCTTCTTACGGCAGATTAATGAGCCAAACTTGTAGAAACAAAAGAAAGATATTTTAAACTGGTTGCTATGTAGGCATATGAGTGACTTTTCCATCCAGCCCCAGCAAGGTGAGGCAAGTACACATTTTGTCTTTTGCTGTCCATAACTGACCTTTCTCTGTATAATTGCATAGGCGACTCTTCCCAAAATATTCAATCTCTCAGCCCAAACTCTTCTTTCTTCTTAGTTTGCTTAATGAATGGGTTTTCTTATACTCAATCTGAATTGTTGACCCTTGTACTCCAAGAACTTTGTGTTAGCTTTCGTGAACTCAGTATTAAATCTCTTTGTTAACCTGCAGACTGTAAATATTTTAAATCCTTTCATTTTATTTGCATGGTAGGAATCTTCATACTAATTCTCTCTTCATCCTTCTTTCTTGAACAGAAAGTATTGAATGTCCCATAATTTGTGAACCTCTTAAGAACTCTGTCTGGTCTTTTATGCTGCTACCTCCGTAAGATTTCTGTGCTGTCCTTTTTATTTTAACAATTCAAAATCTTACTAGTTTGCAAACTATTAACCATAACTAGCCAATAACAAGAAATCATCTGGTCATGTATGTATTAAGTCAAGTGTTTAATAACATGTATTGTTTAGTTATTAATTACAGCTTCATGTATGTATGCATGTTGAATGTAAAGCATGTATGTATGTATGTATGTATGCATGTATGTATGTATGTATGTGTGTATGGTATATGTATTTGGCTCCTATAAAACACAAATATGTATGATCCCTATAACATTCAAACTCTGAGAGAACTGGAGCGATTGCATTAACAAGTCTGTGAAGCAAATTTCCATTTAGTCCTGCAACAAAATCATTCCGATTCCATTATCTCAACTGTTTAGCCAGAATTAAATCCATCCAAAACAAAAAGGCAGCTGAAAAAGGCAGCACTTAGGACCATTAGGCAACTTTTAGAGCTTTTTGACAAGCCAGGGAGGGAACCAACAAGCCCTAAACCTCCACCTAAAAAGCTCTAATGAACTTGGCACTTTCCTCCTGAGATAATTGCACAAGAAAGAAGATTCAAGACAGCCATAATGATAAGCGCAAATTCTCCTTGAAAGGGTATATTATCTAATAGTTTAAGCGTCTGGAAGAACAGCAGGATTCTAAAGCATTGTTATCATTGTCAGTGATAACACCCAAATCCTTTTTTTTTTTTACTTTGAAATATTCACAGACAGAGTATGTGCTGTTAATTCGGATCACAGCAACTTCCATATGACGTTCCAATCTCGTGGGAAGAGGCCTAAATATGATTGACTAGAAGATTTAGATCTTGAAGATCTAGATTCTGAGCCAAAGCATATACTAGATTTTCCCCAGTTCAAACATTGCTACAGTTATATGGAATAAAATTATTTGATTCTCAACATTGTGCTAAATACTACAGAATTGGAAAATGTTTGCATTCCTTCCTTACCACAGCAAACAGATTACAACATCTCTGCATCGGTTAGAAAGAAGACCAGAGGGATCAAAACTCCCCATCACCACACTGCCAACAGATTGCCTTATAAATAAGAATCCAGTATCCTAAAATACAAAATCCAGTTTCCAAGATTCTGTAGCTCAAATCAGACGGAGACTGTAAAGTAGGCGTGTCCAACTCCACAGCAGTGTCACATGGCGTATCACGGCTTTTCTTCCATTCGCCAAGCCGGGCATGGGCGTGGCCAATGTGTGATCCATCCAGCCTGCAGACCACGGGTTTGACAGCCCTGCTGTAAAGAATCTGGACATCTTGACTGTGAGCAGCTGCTAGAAGGATTGGGTAAAATCCAACAGCCAGTAGTGACATTTCTACCTATGGAGACATTATTGTTTCCCACTGACCTTGTCTCTGAAGCTGTTGGTGGGGGCAGGTTTCAAAAGCGAGTGTGGATGCAAGGAAAGGCAATTACCTATTGAAACAAAATCCTTGTGGATTTAGAGTCCTGCGTGTTTTTTCTTCCCTCTTAACTAACAGGAATTCCACCTGTGCATCTTTTCTAGCTCATTTAAAGATAGAAAAGGCAGATTTACCATGCTTTGCAGACTCTAAACTTTAGAGTCTAAAGGATTTTTCCTTATTATTAATTGCCCTTTGTGTTTTTGAGAAGGTTGATTTAATTTTCTGTATCTCAACTTTCACTGTTAAATATGAGAAGGATATTCTCATATTTAAGGAGGAGCAGGTGGCTGTTGTTTTCCAGGCAACGTTGCATATTTATATCCTACCACAATACATGAAATCAGCTGATGGATTAAGATCCCAGATGATCTTAAAAGAGTTCTAGGAGATTAGATCTCAAATATCTCTCAGTATACCTTCCTTGGTTCACTGCATTTTCTGCTTGCCTAACAGTGAGTTAAATATGAATCTGGCAGAATTCCAGATAGACTTATTCAAGCTTAAGAGCAGACAATTGAGTGAGCATTCAGTTTGCTTTCTGCTAGACATATTTTAATAAGAATGTTCCCAATGTAACACTTTGAACCAATGCATCTTCAAAACTGCTTCTCCAAGTTTTGTGATGCAATTCTTTCTTCAGTCAATTTCTCCAGTTCATATAAAAATCCATGCATTTATACAAAGGAGAGAAATATATATTATATTTCACCAATATATACATTGATGGAAATAACAGAATAAGTACAAAGGAACAGTACTAATCTCTTTAGTTAATTATTCATGGGTATCTGTATATGTAGGCATGATGGCTCAGAGGTTCAAGATGCTGAGCTTGTCAGCTGGAGCTGGCAGCCCAGGTTCGAGACCCAAGCACTGTGCTCCTGTTCCTTGCCCCAGCTCCTGCTTACCTAGCAGTTCAAAAGCATGCAAATACGAGTAGATAAATAGGTACAGCATTCCATGTGCCTCTGTGTATAGCCATGCTAGCCACATGACCTGGAAAATGTTTTCAGACAGCTGGCTCCCTGGGCCAAGAAACGGAGATGAAAACACACACACACACACACACACACACACACACACACACACACGCCATATATTTTGGTCCAATATATTCATTAAAATGTGTAATTAGGGAAATTATAATTTCCAATTTCTATCTAACTTTCATAGATTTGGATGGTTTTCCCTAACACACAAGTGGAGTTGCAAGAAGGAAAAGAATGAAGTCTGGACTTCATTGAGATTTTAAAAAAAAACTGTCAAAGAAGAATGGAAGAGAATAATTGACTGCATAAGCAGATTTATTATCCACATCTTTCTTGCCTTACATTCATAAAACTTGTGGATGAATTTGATCTATTCACTGTCTCTCTTCTTTACTTACCTCAGGATTGCTATGAGGATCAAAGCTTATTGAAAAAAAAAGATGTAATGAAAATGAACTAAAACTACTCCTGTTAATTGCATTCAGAAAAAAAAGTGTTTGGCTAAAAGCTCTGAAGATGAAAAAACAATAGTTGTGTATAAATAGAGAAACTGTAGAGTCATGTAACTGAACTGATTTTATTTCAGTATTTCTCATTTTTGAGAAATTATAAATGATGTAAATTACTTGGACTTCATTTTGTGACTCTGGAGAAAGAGACTATATTTCATAGAATCTAAATGTTTGCTTTCATCAAACTTATGCATGTCTTAACCAACAAGTCATAATTGTGAGTGTGTTGCTTTGGGAAGTGCTATTATCACCTAAAGCTATTTCATTTTATTATTAATGGTTGCTTTCTATGTTTGTTTTTTTAATAATTTTAATGTGTTTGTAGCTCTCCTGAAAATGACCATTTTTATGGAGGGAGGGAGGATAAGTACCCTAAAATCAAAATGCAGTTTGATGGTGCAACTTGACATCAAATAAGATAGGCCAACACTATTCAATATTTTTATTTTTTAGGTTTATAAATCTTAGACTCAGAAGCAATTCTGGATAAGTCTGGTCTGAGAATATAGGTAAATATGAAAGACAGCAGTCTTCCTTCGATAGCTGAAGGATTATCTAATAAGAAATTCTTCTAGGTCAATGGGATTCTTGTTGTGGTTAGGAAATTCTAAAGTTTAGGTCCACACATCTTAAAATTACCAAGTTTGAGAAATGCTGCTGTAAGCAGAAGACAATTTCCCTCACAAATCACTGTTTTCGATCATAGCTGAATTGGGAGAACAATTGAACTGCCAGTCTTACTCCTAGACAGAATCTGGTGACAGTGTTATCCGAGGCACAGGAAGAAGGACATAAACTAAGGACCAGTTCAAGTAATTGAAAGATGTTGACCTTTGCTGCAGCAAAGTCAATGATAGTTTTTAATTAATGTTTATCTGCCAGTCTAAGATTCTAGACATGGAACTGATATGAAAGGCATCCTCTTTCGGTTTTCTCAGCAGAAGCTGTTTTCCTTTGTCTTTAAAATAAAAAGCAATAATTCATTTCTAATGAATATGGAAATGGCCAGGGGTGGATTGTGTTACGGCGTTACGGCGGGTTTGGTCTGCGCACTCCAGACGCATGCGCAGTTGCCTATAAATAGGTCTGTGCATGCACAGAACATTAAACATGCCAAAAAACCATGTGCGGCAACCAGGGAACCGGTTCGGGCGAGCCTGCCATCCCTACCGATTCGGTGACTCAGTCACAATTTCCACTACTAATTCCCCCAAACGGGTGGGAACCAGTAACAACCCACCTCTGAAAAGGGCCACAGTTGGGGGAAAGGTTGATGCAGGTAGAGAATTTCCCTACATATCTTGTTGCTTTAGGTTCCAGAAGATACCTTTTCCTTCTACTTCCTCTTTCCTCCTTCTTTCTTCTTCCTTCCTCCTCCTCTTCTCCACTCCTCTATCCTCCCTTCTTCCTGTATGTTCTCCTTTCAGGCATTAAACAAAAGGAGAAAAACTAGTAAAAAAAACTCAGCTAGGATATCAAGTCCTTCCTTTCATGTAGTCCAGTAGGCAAAACAATCTGAGCCTGTTCTGAGAATCAGATACACAGAGTTTAACACAGAGATTATTATTTCCTCTCTTACATTCTCCTATATATGATCCGCTTTACATTCCCTGTACAAACCCTCTTCTGTGCAGAAAGGAAACTACACACAAGCAAAAATTGCTTTTGATGATAATTACATATTATAGCAGTTGTTTGTGAGTGAATGAGTCTCTGTGTGTGTGTGTGTGTGTGTGTGTGTGTGTTTGAAGCAGAAACATCATTTTTAAAAAGATGGATTACCTTTTAGTATTTCTATCTGAATCATTGATTGCTTCATTACCTAAAAATAGAGGCAAGATTATCGGGTATAATAAATGCAGCAGCCAGCTATACGCAGACAAGATAATTCTGCTCTGACAAGACAAAATAAAATACTTTAGAATATGTTCGTGTTCACTTGCTTTCATATATTTTTTTTTTAAAAATCCAAGTGAGGGCTTATCAGCCTCATAGAAGAATTGGGAGAAAATCCAAACTTATATTTGAATATTAAATTGTATCTGCTGGTAGCAACTGGTAGAGCAGAAGGGATATATCACAGAAGCAGGAAGGGATTTGAATATCTGAGAACTTAACATTCTCAGGTTTACAGTTCTGTAAGCAGATGTCCCCACAACATTATTATTATTCGCAACAGCAGAATTGTATCACAGCGGCCAGTTGTTTCGCCGGATTTGGCATTGATTACTAGTCAGGCCCCACCCAGGGGCCTAGGACGTCATAACGTATTTTCATAATATGCGTGCAGATCCAAGCAGTGCGGCTTTTCGCATTTAACTGATGATGATTTTGTCAATTTTTAACTGTTTTAAATATAATCCCAGGGCTTTTGGAATAGCACCCAGTGTGCGGATTACCACTGGAATTCCACTGCTGGTTTGTGCCATAATCAATTTTTTGAATTTTGATTTTTAAGTCCTGGTATTTTGTGATTTTTTCATATTACTTCTCGTCGACCCTGCTATCACCTGGTATTGCGATGTTTATGATTGTAACCTTATTTTTCTCAACCAGTGTGATGTCTGGTGTATTATGCACCAGTATTTTGTCCATTTGTATGCGAAAATCCCACAAGATCTTGACCATCTGATTTTTGGTGACTTTTTCAGGCTTATGTTCCCATCAGTTTGTTGCTGTTTTAATATTATAATTTTTGCACAAATTCCAATGGATCATTTGTGCCACTGAATTGTGCCGCAATTTATAATCAGTCTGCATAATCTTTTTTACAGCAGCTGAGTATGTGATCAACAGTTTCATCAGCTTCTTTGCAAAGTCTGCATTTGGCATCATCAGAGGATTTTTCGATTTTGTCCTTAATGGCATTTGTGCGGATAGCTTGTTCTTGCGCAGCCAGGATTAGTGACTCTGTTTCTTTCTTTAATGTACCTATTGTTAACCATAACCAAGTTTGTTCACTGTCCACTTTATCTTTGATTTTTTCCAGAAATTGGCCATGCAATGCTTTGTTCTGCCAACTCTCCATTCTTGATTTTATCACATCTTTTCTGTATTCTTGTTTCGTCTGTTGGACCTTCAATAGATTTTTGTTCTTTACTTCGATTAATAGATGTTCTTGACTTTCTTTTAAATAATCAGCCAGTGCATGTTTTTCTTCTTCAACTATTTGCTTCACTTGTAATAATCCTCTGCCACCTGATTTTCAGGGCAGGTATAGTCTATCAGTATCACCACTTGGATGTAAACTGTAGTGCACTGTCATTAGTTTCCTGGTTTTTCGGTCCAAAAGGTCCAAATCAGCTTGTGTCCAGTTAACTATGCCAGCTGTGTATCTTATAACTGGTATTGCCCAGGTATTTATGGCCTTGATGGTATTTCCAACATTCAATTTAGATTTCAAAATTTTCCTAACTCTGTTGGTGTACTCTCGCCTGACAATAGTTTTTACTTCTCCATGCTTGATGTTATCCAACTGCAGAATGCCTAAGTATTTGTAGGCTTCATTTTCTTTCATTTTCTTTAATTAATTGGCCATTGGGCATTTCAATTCCCTCACATGCAGTGATTTTGCCCCTTTTTATGGATACAGTGGCACATTTTTCCATGCCAAACTGCATTGAAATATCAGTGCTGAATACGCGGACTGTATTTGTCAATGATTGGATTTCTATTTCTGACTTTCCACAGAGTTTCAAATCATCCATATATAATAAATGCGCATTTTTTCAGCTTCTTTGGCTGTTTGGTAGCCTAATTTAATTTTTTTTAAGATTACTGATAGTGGGATCATCGCGATGATGAAGGGAAGAGGTGAAAGTGAATCACCCTGGAAAATTCCTCGCTTGATATTAACCATTCCGTAGTTCTCATTCCCTACTGCCAACTCAGTTCTCCATTGTTTCAACGCCTTTTCAATAAAGGATGTAATATTTTTGCTAATGCCAGTTGTTTCTAAGCATTTTATGATCCAACTATATGGCAATGAGTCGAATGCCTTTTTGTAATCAATCCAGACCATATTCAAGCTCGTTTTTCTGTTCTTACAATTTTCTAATATCATTTTATCAATTAGGAGCTGATCTTTTGTGCCCCTGCTCCTTCTTTTGTTGCCTTTTTGCTCTACTGGCAAGATGTTGTTTGTTTCCAAATAATCCATCATGTTATCTGCAATAATGCCTGTGAGTAATTTGAAGGTTGTTGGCAAGCATGTTATTGGTCTATAGTTTTCAGGTGTTGTTCCTTTAGTTGGATCTTTCTGAATCAAGTATGTTTTTCCAGTTGTCAACCATTCATCACCAAATACCTTCTTAAAATATAAGATCTTCCAAGTAGCACAGTTTTTTTTCAGTTCCTGTGATGTTATTGCAGGAAGCCGTAATTTGTTGTTACCACCACCACTATTACTACTACTACTACTACTACTACTACTATTACTACTACTACTGGTGGTGGTGGTGGTGGTGGTGGTGGTGGTGGTAGTAGTAGTAGTAGTGTAGACCTACCGGAAACAATACATTGCTATCATTGAAGTGACTTGATTACATATACATTTGTATCAAAGGAATTCTAAAATTTGCTCTTTAAACCAGAGAAATTTCAACTTTTAGGTTCTACAGTGTAGTATGCAATGCAGATATTGTTAGCATATCTGAAATGGCTGTCATTGTGCAGCCAAAAGTGGAAAGACAATGGGAAATAAATATAGAGAAGAATGTGCAAAAAATAAAGCATGGAAATGTTACAATTATTTTAGGAATTAGTTAAATGGCCTAGTCAGGATTGGGAGGGGAAAAAAAGAATGGGTTCACTGGTCTGAGCAGATCCAAAAGTGCTTTTTCAAGAGGCAACTGGATTTGTTTCCTTTGAAGACATTTTGCTTCTCATCCAAGTAACAAACCCATAGGACAAAATTCAGCAGTCCATCTCCATTTAAAAGACAAAGGCCACTTTTTTGAAGATGGCAAAGTCCACATTTTGGACAGAGAAGACTACTGGTTTGAAAGAAGGGGTCAAAGAGGCCATGTATGTCAGAATTGAACAGCCCTCTCTTAACAGAAGGGGAAGGATACTACACCCTCTATCTCTGGTCTGCAACGTAGTCCTTTCAGCAGTTTCAAGAAGGCTCCATACCCATTTGCATCACTCAGGTAACACTGAGGTCACAGATAAACCTTCAAGTGGCCTCAACAGCTGTCTAAAAGGATGCAAATGACCAGCTGTCTGCAAGAAATATAAATCCTTCCATTCCCCGCCACCCAGTCATAGCTGAAGAAGCTTCTTAGATGAGAAGCGAAGCATCTTCAAAGAAAAACAAGAAAGTCCATTTGCCTCTTGAAAAAGCACATTTGGGACAACCATGACCTGGAGGATTGAGAATCTCCATAGACATTTGGTCTGAACCGAGTAGGTCATATTCTCTTATTTCTTCACAGTATTTAATAGCAAGTAGATATTTCCAGTCAGTCATCTTTTATAGATCAATAATCAGAATTCTACATAAGCGAGATTGCATTTTTACTCTCACTTTGTCTCTTAAATTCCTCAGTAGATGACCTCCATACAGACAAGGCACCAACCTGTCTGCTTCAACAACACTATTGTGCTATGTGCTTTCAAACAGCATCCAGAAACTTTGCATTAACTACCATGAATCATCAGTTGCTAAACGAAATCAGACAAATGAACAAAAATTCTTTAAATGAACAATCAACTATCCATTATAGGCACACAAGCTCCAAATTTTGAGCCCATTTTTCTTCCAAAAGCAGAGAAGACAAATGACATTGGAAGCTGGCCCTGGTCTCTGAGCAAAAACACATAGTGGTTAAAAAAAATCATTTATAGAAGAGTTCTTAGAGGTGTGGTTGACACCTTTGAATCAGGGAATTATGCTTGAGATCAAATTATACAATTTCTCAGTGGAGGTACAGTTGCCAAACAATTCAAGAAAGATTCTGAGCTTAACAAAAAAAAATCCTAATATGTACACAGGATTACAAGAAGCCTGCCTTTTCCTTTTGCCACTCCAGTTTTATGGAAATGAAGTCACAACTGTACAAGGACAAAGGTAAAGGTTACCCTTCACATGCATGCTAGTTGTTTCCAGCTCTAGGGGGCGGTGCTCATCTCCATTTCTAAGCCGAAGAGCCAGCGCTGTCCGAAGACGTCTCCGTGATCATGTGGTCTGCATGACTAAATACTGAAGGCGCCTGGACCACTGTTACATTCCCACCAAAGTGGTCCCTATTTTTCTACTTACATTTTTTACCTGCTTTCGAATTGCTAGGTTGGTAGAAGCTGGGACAAGTAACCGGAGCTCACTAGGGATTCAAACCACTGAACTGCCGACCTTCTGATTGACAAGCTCAGCATATTAGCCACTGAACCACCGCGTCCCTTTACTGAAGAATAGCAGACCCATAAAATGCAGTTGGGTCTCTAAGCAGATAAAAGAAAAAAAATAGTGACATCAAAGCAATGTTATTTTTAAACAATAAAAATGCATGTAGATATTAAACACTTTGACTCCAAATCATTTCCCACATCTGGGTTTTTCCACTGGTATAGAAAAAAGAGTCTAACTTGCCAGGAGAAGGGAAAGGAAGGGAGATTGAGAAAACAGATTTCAGGAGCAAGAGCAGTAGATTCAGCACATTGCCCATACTCAACTTTGGGTCTGAAATCATACTATACATGAGCCATATTTATTACATTCTGTTACCTATAAGGAAAGAAAAAGTAAGATTGTGCTTCAGACAGAAAGTCCAAGTGAATTTGCTGCTGGAGAACTGAGGGAGTCAGTGGGCAAGTGATCTTCAGGTATACAAGATCTCCCTGGAAGTGATAAGTTACCTGTGAGAAAACAGGGACTGAAACAGATAAGATCTTCAAACATATACACATATACCGAGAAAGATGAGGAAGAAGAGAGACTTTGAAAATAAATTTAGAATTTTTGCTTGTTGCTGATCTATAGATTCCAGAATAGATAACTGAAGAGCTTTTGGAAGAAGAGTAGATCACTGGAGATAGAAGAAGATGGCACAATCTAGGATCATGTATACCTGGTGTAATTTCTCAGGATCTGAATATTTACTGATCTTTACTGCTCTGATCAAGAGCAGATAAACTAATATCTCCTGCATGCAGTCCAGTTTTTAGGTGATGACCACCTCAAAGTGTCAGGAAACATCATTAATGATTTTGGGCACGTTTATTCAGAAGAATAATGTGAGGAACGATTTGAATGTTACCAATAGCATCATATTTTTCACATGATTTAGATGATATTGATTCATTGATCAGCACATATCGCATAAATTGTTGGATTGTGACAGTGAAATAATTCTCTTGAAAAAAGGACTGGCTAGCTTCATTCCAATTTATTTTGTTCTATTAGCATATTTCATTAGAGGGAAGAGTAATTCTTTTTCTCTCCCCCCCCCTCCTTTTTTAACTTTGAATTCAAACAAATGAGCAACATAGAAAGCGTGAATAGCTCACATGAAGCCATCTGCTTGTTCAAATATTGGGGAAATTACGAAAATGAGATACATTTTTAATGAAACAATATTTTTTTTAAAAAAAGCTTGTTCATTTTTCAATATTGACATCTGGATTTGAGAGCTACTTCTGTAATGATCGTCTGAGGTAAATGTAACCTGTGTGTAGGAAAGGATGAGCATGTGGAGAATTCAGTGCAATGGTTTAATTCTCTCTCTGGACAGTTTTTATGCATCACTTCTCTTTTTTTACCACTTTCTGCAGTGATTATAGAAAGTTATTATGTAGTCATAATGCAAAGAAGAAAAAAATGATTTCCCTTCCTTCCATTTAAAAAAAAAATCTCCATATGTTGAGTAATAATTTCATTTCCTTGCAACATCAAAATCTCTGCTGACAACGGAAGAACTCTCTTTAACTGGAACTGTTGCTTCTTTTTCAGAACTAATTGAGGTTGACTGGGGTGGACCTACTACATAATTCCCTTACCCTTTTCTTCCCCCCTTTTCTTAACAAAGTCACATCATGACTTTGATTTCAGTAGAAATTTAGGCAAGGGTTTCAAAAGAGAGAAAATTTTCCAAAATTCATTTGAAACGTATTTCTGGATTTCAAGTTGCATCTCCAGCTTCACATCTGGCACCTGGGGAGGGAATGTAGGGCGGGGAGGATCATTATTATGATTCAGTCGTTCATTATAGTCCACTAGAGCTCTTGTCAGGGATGGATCTTCCTCCTGGGAAAAGTGATCTATCCCTTCTCTCCTGGCAGTCTGAAAATTCTCTAGAGCCTTAAGAATAGACCAAGGCTACAAAAACTGATACCGTTGCATTACCATTTGTATTTCTGTAACTGAACTACAAAAACTCTGCCTCTTAGTTCTTAGTTCCAGGAGTTTGTGGATTCTGATTATCCAAAACTGCTTGCTCAGGTCTCTTCTTCATATTCCCTCCATGCTACATGAAGAGAACTGACTCATGCCATGTGCAAACAATGGCCAAGAAAGCATATCTCTGTGTTTTTATCATTTATTCAAATGCTTCATCTGCAGCAAATATTTAGGTATCTGACCAGAAGAAGATCTAACCAGGCTGAGGGCATATCTTTTAGAAGCTGATGTTTTTCAGTTTTGCAGCGTCATGAAATTCTAGAATCACAAATTTGTGACAAGTTTTGTGACAAGTTTTGAACTGTTCTAAATGTTTCTGCCCAAATGTTAAGATCAAGTTGAGTCAGGAGACTTTGCAACCTGTTGATTAAGCAATGTCAACTTGTAGGACCCAGAAAATAGGCCATCTCAGAGTGGGTGGCTGCCCTTTGGAATGACATCCCTCTCGAGATCCATATCGTTCCCACCTCAATGATTTTCTAGAAATTATTTAAAACCTGGTTGTTTTCTTGGGCCTTGGGAGAGAATGTTTTTGATATGCGTGTGTGTGTGTGTGTGTGTGTGTGTGTGTGTGTGAGAGAGAGAGAGAGAGAGAGAGAGAGAGAGAGAGAGAGAGAGATTGAACTACCAACTCTGTATTTGTGTGTGTGTGTGTGTGTGTGTGTGTTTGTTTGTTTGTTTGTGTTTCTGTGTGTGTTATTCCTTTTCTTTCTCATTATAAATATTTTAATTCTTTTAATTCTTTTAATTGATAGGTTATAATAAACAAAAATACCTCCCAAATTTGGCACTTGTGCCAAGTCAGATAAATGGCGCTCTGGATGGCGATGAAGTTGATAGGGATAGAGGGAGGAGAGATCTATATGGGATGGGAGTAATTTGACAAAGGCTTGAAGCCAAACTACCTGCTGATACACACAATTTCCTCATCATTGTTGCATGATAGTATTCACACAAAGCTTCCTATCACATTCCATCCCTTCGGCGTAAGTCTCCTTAGAGAGTCTTCCTCAGAGCACATAATAATTACCTTAACTCAATCTATTACATCAGGAATCTTCCAAATTCATCCACATGGTTATTTAATGGTCAACTTATGGTAAAGATGCTCACATCAGAATTATATGTATCTTACAGTCTTTTCATAGGGAGATTAAGTATGATGTTAGAATAGAAAGTGCATTTCATGTCTTAGTTACCAGGGGGGGTGGGGGGTGGGGGGTGGAGGGAGTAATCATAACCACATTTAATTGCTGAGAAGCAAATATTTTTGTCAAATGGCAGATAATGCTCCACAGCTCTCCCCTTGGTGTGCATTATTTCTCTCCATCTGGTGCACTATTTTCCAAGTTTGCTTCATTTGGTTTTTAAATGTTAGTTAACAGCTGGTTGAAAGATTTTTCTCTTTGTTCTTGTGCATGTCCACAGTTCATATTATTTTAAATATTCTCTGTAGCATTTAGCTTCTGGGGGCTTTTGATTTCCATCTAGAATTTTGTGTATTCTAAAGCAAACAGAAATGCTGCTTGAGTAAACTGGTCTGCACCCTTTAAACCTCAACATATTTCCAATACGTTTTAAGGATGGCTGTTATATGATTTCTTTCTTCTGTTTGGGCTCTTGAGCTATTTTTATTTAGAGGAATGGGACATTTCTAATAAAGTTAAGGAGATTTTACTGAAGCAAACTAATTCCCAAAAAATGCTATGATGTTAACATTAAGAAAAGTTTACAGTTTGTCACTTTGTGAGTTTTACTTACAAATTTTCTCCAGCAATAGGCAGCATTTTTAACTTTGCTGTTGAAAACTACAGAGCTTGGCATCGTGACGGCTAACCCCTTAAACATAGTGATAGTAGCGGAACTTGCTCAGAATGTTATGTGAATCTGTTATTTGAGATGGAATTAATTAATCACATATGCTTTCCCCTGGCATAGCAATTTCCTTTTATTGCTGATTGTTTTTAGTGTTATCGGCCATCTTTAATAACCATTTTACAGCCATATTCTATAAGATACTCAAAATTGTTGGTAACTAATCAGGCTTAAAAACTAAAATTATAAATGAACATGCAAATAAACTGTATGTTCATCCCTCATATTTCCCATGTTTAGAGGAAATTGATAAATATCAGAGCTGAATGAAAATAGTGCCTCTACCCTCATATATGCACCAAATCAGAAACAAGAGGAATTCTATAGGAAATTACACAGCAAAATAAACGACTTAGAATATAAAAATATTTGCTTAATTGGGGATTATAATGCAATAGTGGATTTTAAAAAAATGGACTATGAAAGCAAAAAAGTAAAATAAAACAAAAAAAAAATGTTACCCAAATCCTTTTTTTGAGATGACAATCAAATATAAACTACATGATATTTGGTGAGAAAGGCACAAAACAAGAAAGCAATATACCTTTTATTCGAACCCCCATCAGTCCCTATCAAAAATTGACATGGCCTCGATTTCATCTGGTCTATGTAATCAATTAGACGAAATTGAAATAGAAGCAAATAAGTGGGCAGATCATAATCCAATAAAATTAAGATGGAAAGGTCAAAGAAGACGAAAAAGATGGACGATGAATTCAAATATTATAAATGAAATAGAATACACTCAAATGCTGGAGAAAGAATTAAAACTATTCTTTAGAATAAATAAAAAAGAAGACACCTCAATTCAAAATCTCTGGGACACTATGAAAGCATACACAAGAGGCCTCACAATTGCCTACATGGCGAGAAAAAACTAGAAAACAAAAAGAGCAACAAGAATGTATGCAAAAAGAACTTATGGAAGCCGAAGATGAACTACAGAAAGACCCAAAGAATAAAAGAAAAAATAAAGAAAAAAGAGTGATGATAAAACATAAGATCAACTTAATAACTCAAAAGGAATTAGCACACAAAATTTAAGCGGCCAGACAAAATTACTTTGAACAAGCCAACAAACCTGGATGATGGCTGGCATACAGATTGAAGAAATGGAAGAGAAAAAAGGATGATATACCAATTGAAAGATGATGAGGGAAGAATTCAATACAAAGCGGAAGAAAATAAGCATATTATTCCTAAATACTTTGCAAAACTATACGCGCAAGATAGTATGAAGGAAACCAAGATAAACATTATTTAAACACAGAAAACATAACACCAATCTCAAAAGAACAAAGGGAGGCAATAAACAGGCCAATAACGTTAGCCGAAGTGGAATTAGTCCTGAAAAAACAGAAAAATAATAAAACCCCAGGACTAGATGGAATACCGATGGAGCTGTACAAATATAACAAAATAATATTGGAAGAACTAGGAGTGGAAATGTTTAATGAAGTTTTAGGAAAAGCCAAGATGCCTGAATCATAGAGAGAAGCAATAATACCGCTACTCCCGAAAAAAGAAACCAATCTACAAGAAATCCAAAACTACAGACCAATTTCATTACTAAATTCCGATTATAAAATATTTGCAGCAATTATGGCAGGAAGAATTAAACAGGTTTTAAATGAACGAATACACTCAGACCAAAACGGATTTTTACCTCACAGACACATTAAAAATAATACGAGAGTCATCCTAGACATAATAGAATATTACGAGGTGCATCCAGAAAAAATGGTACTGGTTTTCCTTGATGCACAAAAAGCATTTGACAGCATAATTTGGAAATTTATAAAAACACTATTAGAGAGGATGAAATTTGGAGGAAAATTTACAAAAATGATAGAAAAACTTTATAACAGTCAAACAGCCAAAGTTCTGATGAACGGAGAACTAACAGAGAAGACTGAAATAAAAAAAGGGAGTCAGACAGGGATTCCCCCTGTCTCCTTTGCTTAGGAAGGACCAGGGAATAAAAGGTTTGAGACTCAAAAATGAAGAATATAAGGCCCAAGCTTATGCCGATGACTTAGTATTTGTTCTAGAAGATCCATTAGAATCCAGTCTGAAATTAATTAAAAAATTAGAAGAATATGGCAAAGTGGCAGGATTAAAAATCAATAAAGGCAAAAATAAGTGATAACCAAGAATATGACAAAAAAAAAAACAAGAAGAGGAACTGGAATTAGCAACTAGAATGCAAATAACTAAGAAAGTGAAATACTTGGGGATCTGGGTGTCTGTAAAATGTTCCACAATTAAGGATGATAATTATAATAAACTAGTGAAACAAATAAAGATTTAGAAAGCTGGAAAAATATTGAGCTATCACTAATGGGATGTATAGCCACACTCAAAATGAATATTTTACCAAGAATCTTATTCTTGTTGCAAGACGCACCTATTAACCCGGGTAAAACTTTCTTTCAAGAATTAAACAAAATAACTGCTAGGTTCATTTGGCAAGGATGAAAAGCAAGGATTAAACTAAAGTCAATGCAAGATAGCAAGGAGAAGGGAGGTCTTAGCATTACCAAATTGGGAATTATACACATTAGCAGTAAGAATAACATGGGTGAAAGATTGGATAGAGCTAAAGAATAAAAGAATTTTGACCTTAGAAGACCAGAAACCTGATTTGCAAGCAGGTTTGCATACATTCCTATCGGATGATAAAAATAAAACGCACTAATACTTTCAAAATCATTTAATCAGAAGAGCGTTATTGCAAAACTGGCTCAAAATAAAAAATAAAAAATCCACTATGTGAAAATCCCGAATTGGCTATCACCGACAGAAAGGACGATCCACCTAAATTTTATAGTTATGAATAAAATGCTAAGATACAGAGACATAACTGACGGACAGGGAAATTTAAAAAATTGAAGAATTGGCAGAACAAAGCATGAAAGTTGACTGGCTAACCTACTTGCAAATCAAAACTAAACACAATGATGATACTAAAATATATGACATCAAAATAGAACCACCCGAATTGGATAAAATAATTCATAGCTCAGATAGAAAGATGATAGGGAGAATATACAAATTCCTCCTGAAGCGTAAAATGGAAGAAGAAATCGTGAAAGAAGAAATGCTAAAATGAGCACAGAACTTTGGCCATAATATTGAATTGGGAAAATGGGAAAATTTTGGGGAACAAACTTAAAAATGACACAGTTGCATAGAAGGAAAACCAGTACAAAATGTTTTACAGATGGCACCTGGCACCAGCTAAAATCTCAGCAAATACCTCCCCAAAATGCTGGAAATGCGAATCAATACATGGAACATACTACAACTTATGGTGGGCCTGTGAGGAGGCTAAATTTTTTTGGGAAAGGATCAAAAAGTGGCTAGAGGTAATAACAGGTGTTAAAATAGAATGGAAACCTGAAGGTTTTTTTATTAGGAATAATGATTGTGAAATATAAAAAAAGAAATTCAATATTTAATATTACATATAATTACGGCGGTAAGCATTGCCTTTGGCCAGAAATGGAAAAACGAATTAATTCCAAGCGAAGATGAAATAATAAGAAAGGTTATGGACTGTGCTGAAATAGACAAATTAACAAAAGAAATCCAGGGAAGAAACAGAATACTACCAGATAAGGGATAAATGGTGTAGGTGGATGGAGGAAAGAGCCAAGGATCAATGAAGGAAGACAGCAAAGCCCCAAAATAGTAGTTAAGGAGAATTGACACATATATATGTATCCAAGTGGTTTAAACTTACTAGAGGTAATCAGCCAATATAACAGACAGGGGAATAAGATAAGAGGGTTAAGAAGGGTGAAATCCAAATGAAATACAATAGAAGGGGAAACAATATAAGGTGAGCGGTATCGATTGATAATTGCTATAAGAAAGAACTGGAAGCTCCTGTTCGTATTGCATTGTGTAAATGTGCTGTACATCTAAGCTTTGTGTGTGCATATTTTTTACATGTTTGTAAATAAAATTAACCCCCCCACAAGTGTTTAAAAAAATAGTGCCTCTGCCTTAGTTTAAAAAGGGATTATTTTAGTTTAAAATATCCCTTGAAATGAGCTCTTTCGTTATCTAGATTTACTCCTTCACATAATTATTATCATTAGCCATACCCTTCTGCCACTAATAGACAAACTTCTTAAAGCTGTCTTAAAAGAACTTCAGATTTTGTATTTTCAATGAAATTCTGAGAGACCTTCCTATCTCTTCATTTGAATCAACAGATCCCACAAAAGTATTTCTTCGATTTTGGAAAAAGATGGAAGTCAGATAGTGTCAAATCTGAGCTATGTAACAGATGGATAAGATAATGAGATCCAACTTTGGTAGTTTGTAGGATGTAAGGCCTAGCATTGTCATGTTGCATCAACATTTCCTTTTTATGCTTCTGAACTCTGCTTAGCAGATGTTGAGTATTGCGATGTAGCCTTCTGAATTGATAGCGCTGTCACCTCCAAGGAAATCTCTCTGAGTGGTGTCGTCCCTCTCCCACGATAACTGTAACCTTCAGATTTCCTGTTGAAGCCAGGCTTTGATTTCTCTCTCTCCCCACATTTAAAGCTTTGTGATGCTATTCCATAGTGTGACAGATCATTTCTGAGCCATAATGATCAGACAATTTTCATTGGCTATCACAATGCTGCAAAGAAATTTCTCACCTTCATTCCTGTAGCAAGATGAGAACTTTTTGCAATTTTCAACTCTTGAGGTTTCCATCTTTGCTGTCAGCATGCAGATAACCCATCTTGCCCCAAACATTTAATATTAAAGGACATCAATAATAATGTGACCCACAAGCTCCCATATTGTGCCAATCCTGGCAGCCATTTCCTCTCTAGTGACGTATCAATTATCTTGACTCCATCAGATTTTCTCATGTCAAACTCCTCAGTTGCTGTCTAAGGTCATCCATTCCATCCTTGATTATACACATTACCACTCTTACGGGGGGATTTTTTGTGATCCAGAAACACACAGTGCTCACATCAACAGTCTGCATTTCATACAATGTTTCAATTGGAGGCCCTCCTTCTTTAGTCAAAAATTCAACACTGCTGTGTTGCTTCAACTGTATCGGGAAATACAGGCCTCCATTTCAGAAAGAAAAGCAACCCAACCTTTTCTCTGAGCAACTTCCTGGCAACTGAAATGAAAGAACAAATGGTAAAGAATATGCCCAAAACTTTTAATGCATCAGTACCGCCATCTGCTGGCAATTATTATCAACCATTTGCATTTGTACCAAAGGCTGAAGAAAAAGCATTGATGTTGGGGTAAGATTAAGAGTTGATCTCTTGACAAAATTAAACAGCCATTGGTTCAAAGCAAAGTATAGTTTTGCCTATGATAATTTCAACTCTCTATAAATTGTTATTCTCTTTGCACTTGGTTCTCTACATCCCTTTAAACAAATTGAAACCTGCAAAAAATAAACAGGAATGCATTGAGGTTCAGCTCTCTGCATTGACGTGTCTAATCCAACGTTAAACAGAAAGTCCACTGCAGCATACAAACTAATTAAGTTTTGAACAGAGGATAGGTGTTTAACAAATATACAGCAATACTACAGTTTAGGGAAACTTCACTTTTATTGCTAAAAATGTATTAAAACAATCGTCCATTCAAAGTTTAAACATAGGAAAGTAATTAGTCTGAAAGGATTTGAAACCAAGGAAACCTGAATCCTACTTCTATTATTATGATTTTTGACAATTATTAAGGGAAGATCCATAAATGTTAAATTCACTGCCAATTTCTGCTGTTCAACTTTCAATGTGTAATATTCAGCCAGCATCAGAGGTGATAAATGGGATGCTGCAACTACTTCCTGGACCTCAATGCTGCTCTTATACCAGTGTTAGCTATTTCCAGCCTTAACCATCATTTGGCACATGATACAATTGCAAAAAGACATGACTGTTGTGTCCTCTTCTCCTCCCACTCCACACAAGGAGTCCATTCCCATCATTTAAGGTTGATTAATGGATATGTCCTAAAGATGCAGCAATATCTTCTTCCTCTGTTAACAACTCTTCATGTAGAACAGCAACACTGGGGGGAAGAATCATATTCTTATCTTAAATCCTAAGGCCATCAGTATCATTTTGAAAGGTACATCACTGAGAAAGGCTGAGACGTTGATCACAAATTCTGTTCAGATTCTGACCATCACCTGGGCAGCACAAACTGATCGGACGAATGCTTCACGAATTTTAATTAAGTATTTTTTATAGAAGACGCTTCTGATCAAAGAACATGGAAGATGTATTTCAGAAAGTCACAGGTTCAGAGCAGAGGGTTTTATAAGGCAACAATTTAAAAAGTCAACATGAAAAAGGGAGGGTTGCAAATGAAGCACTGCCCATTTTTAATATGCATGGTCCAAATAAAAATACAATCATACAACACAACACATTGCACAAAGAAATTGCACAATTGCATGGGCCAGCTTGACTTTGGTAGCCCCTGTCCCTGGCCAACACTTCTGCATGGAGCTATCCTATCCAAATGGCTTGTATAGAGCAGTGCTACATAGCTAAAAAGATAATACAGAAGAGTTAAGCATGGCAGTATTTGAACTTTTTATGACAAAAATCTCAAAAAAAAAAGTCACAGTGACTCAAAAAGACACAGTAATGCTTTCAGAGCCCCCCCCCCCAATCAAGGTATACAATAAACCTCATCTTAGATTCTAAATCAGGAATAAACAACATATTCCTGCAGGATTGGTTTGAAAGTTTGTATTTTCTGAGAGTGGCAGGCTAAGTTGAAACTTAATCTTTTTTTTCCCCAACAATCCTCTTGCTCTTCTTTTCTCTCTTCACCAAATGAGGCTGCCGGGGAATAAAATCCTTGTCTCCTGATGGAGGCCTGCTACCAGAATGGACCAAGGACCACAGTAGGATAAGAATTACATATAGCCCTAGAGCTGAAGATTGCCAGCCTCTGGGGTAAACCTTAAGTGCATTTAAACAAATACATCTGGCAATACAGACCTTTGAATAAATTGACATAAAGTCAGTCATATGGGAAAGGTTCTAATTTAGTTTCCTCCCAGATGTGCTAACTTCCTACTTGTTCAATAATTTCATGTTTATGGTTTTTTAGTAAATATTAATTTTTTACTTGTCAATTTATTATTGTTGTTGTTGTTGTGTTGTTGTTAACTCTGAAATAGTGCTTTCTATTTTACAACTTTACTGTGTTCCATAGTATGGTCTTACACGCTCCCCCGAGAATAAATTTCAACTGAATAGCAAAGGAATCAGTTATGAATCTATTTCCATATTGATAGTCACATAGCAGAGATGATTCAGTTCCTATTGGCACAACCAATATGAATTGTTTCTAAAAATAATGGGAGAAATCACAGTCTATATTCAGACAAATACCGAGAGTACAAAACATTACAGTTATAATAGCTTTAAAGCTTCATATTTGTGGCTTGTGTGTGCGTAAAAATAATATTCTGACAAAAACTTAAAATAATAAGGAAGCTCTTGGGTATAAAGTGCTCGTGTGTGCATCATTTGGAGTGTCCAGTTATGATGTTTGTTTAGATTGCCCTGAGAATCATTTTTGGACAAGCAGAAATGAATGAAAGAAGACTTGACTATATATTATGGCTTTTGCTTTTTGAAACTTAACTGCATAGTTACAGAAACAAATATCATAATTTTTGTGAATCTATTGGAGTGCTGCCATGCCTCCCACAGAGCACCAGATGTCCCACATAACTTCTTTAGATAAGCTGGCAAAAAAATCAGCAGGGGACAATCAAGCTGTTGATTCTATGTGGACGAACAATATTCCATTTGGTACGTTTTACTCCTCAGAGGTTCAATTATATCTATTTACATGACTTGCAGATAGGTCCATGGAGGAGGGGGAAAACATCACCCCTCACATAACCTTATCTCATCAGCTAAGACCAGAAGGACTGCACATTCTTGTCAGCGTTTCATAACCAACAAACCTGCAATTCATGGAAATTATTTGAACTTTGAGCATTTTATTTACTAATCTAAAATTATTTGTGTCAGCTTGATATACAATAGTCCTCCAACAGACACCCCTGAGTGGAAAACAAAGTTGAATAGAAAATTATACTCTCTGAAGAAGTAAAATGAGACTGATACATCTTGGCTGCTTCCATTGCCTTAGTCTCAATGTCACTAAGAAATCTCTTCCCCACCCTCCCTGCCCCCCACTTTTTATTGTTCGCCCAGTATTTGGTCCCCCAAATAACTTCTACTATGTAGTAGTTGTATAAACATGGTAATAATATCAGTAGAATAAGGTATAAATGCAGCCCTCAATCAACTGCTCTACAGGTTATTAATCTTGGCTTCTGCCAAGGCTTTCTACCACTGGTGTAACAATGTGGAATATGTGTCTGACCTAACGTATCTTCAGAGCAAAACTGCTAAAATCTTATGACAAATGACAGATGTCATTTGGCCTTGCTTATTTTCTGATCTGCTTTTCCTAATCTATCTAAATGGTCTTGTGGTAAGTGACAGGGTTTCCTTTTTATTCAAAAAGCATGATAATAAAATATCATAAATAAATAAATAATAAAAATACTAAACAAACAAACAAATAAATAAATAAATGAAATCTTGACTCATATTCAGCCTCTATTAAAACTAAATATACTTTCTGATGGATCATATATTCATTCCAGAACTAGGAAGTGAAATGAGAATATAAATGTCATCAAATCATAGCTTATTTCCATTATTATTTCTTTATTTTGGAGTTTGGGAATCTTTTTTCTATGCCACACTTTATCATGACATAAAAAAATAATAATTGAGTATTATTTTTTAAACTTGCAAAAAGAAATAAGCAAGAAAAAAGTATTGTATGTGAGAATGTAAGATTTAAAATGGGACATTGTTGCTAAACATTTGAAAGAAATGATACCAACACTATTGGGTGGTGAATGTATCATTTTTGCTTTGCTCTGAAAATTAGAATATTTTCTACAGTAAGAAAGCACTTATTGCAATTGGGACATCCAGATAAAATTGCTGAATAGTATCAGGGTCAAATAACATAAATGATTTATTTGCTTGAAATGTTATTTGCTGTTACGTATTATTTATGAGTCAGTCATTTGAAAACTTGCTCAGCATCAAACAACCTTGACTATTGCTAGTACTATGTAATAAAAACATCTTTTCATCATTATTATAAACAACATAACACTAAAATACTTTCTAATGTTCTTAAAACAATTCATATAAATAAAAAACCCTGTTCAGGCATTATCAGTGTTGCTAATACAGAATCCTAATTTGTATGAAACCTTCTGTGGTACAAAGACTTCTGTCCTAGAGAGTTTTAGGCTTACATTTGAAGCAGCCAATATTTCATTTGAATTATGATAGGAAAGTAGTTTCAGCAAGAGTGCTCAGCTTTCAGCAAATTTATGTATAATTTATCTCTATCAAAAAGAGTAGACGGATATAACAGTATGTCGCTAAAATTAGAGTGAATTCCATGTATACAACAGCAATATTGTATCACCCTGGAATAAAATTAATTGATTGATTCCACAGTTAATGCAGGATTTTAAGATAGAATGAAACTGGTTGGCACAGAGTTCTATTTCATGTTTCTCACTTCCACACTTGTTTCACTTTTATGTTCGTTATATTCTTAAGAGAAAGCCAATGTAGGAAGTTAGCACGCACCCCTGAGATATTTTAGGAAATATTAAAATAACAGAATATTTTCCCTAAAAAGGAGGCAGAAACTCAGGACCCCACCTTTGTCAATGGGCCATTAAGGCCTGTCTATTCTATATAACAAAGATCTGCCTCCTTCAGGCAGAGCCATAATACGAATCCCAAAGCCTTTTCATTCCAACATCAACCAGCAAGGCTCAACCAAGACTGGAACTCAGGACAGCCCCTGCCTGGCCCCATGGAAGCCTGAAAACCAATCAGAATACAAGCTCAAATTCAAAAGCCCAGAGAGGGTATAAAACCAGGACACTCCCAGCATCTCTTCTCTTTTTTACCTGCAGGACCTCAAACCACGTAGTCTTGTCCACCATTAAAAACCATCTTTCAAAGCAGTCTCCATGCTTCCAGTGTCTCCCCCCCCCCCTTGGAACTGAACCCAGATGGACATTCCTCCAACACCAGAGAGACAAGACAGAATGGCCAATTTCTGGAAAAAATAAAAGATAAAGTGGACAAACTTGGTTATGGTTAACAACAGGTACATTAAAGAAAGAAACAGAGTCACTAATCCCGGCTGCGCAAGAACAAGCTATCCGCACAAATGCCATTAAGGCCAAAATCGAAAAATCCTCTGATGATGCCAAATGCAGACTTTGCAAAGAAGCTGATGAAACTGTTGATCACATACTCAGCTGCTGTAAAAAAATCGCACAGACTGATTATAAATTGCGGCACAATTCAGTAGCACAAATGATCCATTGGAATTTGTGCAAAAATTATATTAAAACAGCAACAAACTGGTGGGAACATCAGCCTGAAAAAGTCACCGAAAATCAGATGGTCAAGATCTTGTGGGATTTCCGTATACAAACGGACAAAATACTGGCGCATAATACACCAGACATCACACTGGTTGAGAAAAAGAAGGTTACAATCATAGACATCGCAATACCGGGTGATAGCAGGGTCGCCGAGAAGGAACATGAAAAAATCACAAAATACCAGGACTTAAAAATCAAAATTCAACGACTATGGCACAAACCAGCAGTGGTAATTCCAGTGGTAATTGGCACACTGGGTGCTATTCCAAAAGCACTGGAATTACATTTGAAACAGTTAAAAATTCACAAAATCACCATCAGTCAAATGCAAAAAGCCGCACTGCTTGGATCTGCACGCATATTACGAAAATACGTTACGACGTCCTAGGCCCCTGGGTGGGGCCCGACTAGTAACCAATGCCAAATCCGGTGAAACAACTGGCCGCTGTGATACAATTGTATAATAATAATAATAATAATAATACTGCACTTTGAAATAGCAATTCAAGCTTTAAATTTGTTTCATTGTACTAGGAATCATTTTCCAGAATTGTTGAACTTTGCAACATTGCTGCCAAATATGAAGAAATGATTCCAACTGCTCACTATTTTTTAACATTTTGATAAAGACCAGGTTCCTTTAAAAAGAAAAAGAAAAAAAATACTGAAATTGTACAATTGTCAGAAATCTTAGTTCTTGAGTTTCAGGCCCAAATAGCAAAATTTTGTTTGTTCTGTGGTGAGATTTGCAAACTTATGAGAGCTGTCTCATAAGTTAATATTTTTATATTTATTTATTATGAAAATAATACAAAGCCAATAATTTTCATGCTCTATGAAACCGATTTAAACATAATGATAAAATACTTCAATTTTTATTTATTATTTATTTATCACATTTTTAAATTCCCCATCTCCTTCACGGAGATAGGTTCCACACACATATTTTAGTGGTACTGTGGCACCCAGGAATACAACATATCAATACCTCTTAGTTGAGAAAAGGATGGGCACTTCATACTATATGAACATGTCACGAAAGGAATGCTTTGTTTATGTTTAACTACTGGTAACATGTTTAGCGTTCATGGTTAGGATATATCCATTTGGTTGCCTTGGCAGCTGAGCTGGGTTTTCCTTAAAAACCACCTTTGTTTTAACTTTTCCCATCCACCTTCCTTTAGTCTGGCTGAAAATCAAACTTCTAATATTTTTGCTATGGTGGAAGATAAAACATTCTGTAGATGTAGATGTACAGAGAGAGAATCAAAATGTTGTATGAATGGCCAAAGAGGGAATATACCTGTAACAGTAATTCACATACTATATGCTCAACTTTAACCTGAACTAAATGCGTAAAAGAAGAGTATGATCAACCACCTTTAGTCTGATTCTTTCTTCCTTTGTCCTCTATTATAACACAATGTTGACCATAGACAATTACCCAGAATTAAGTCCTACTGGACATAATGAGTCTTGATTTTGAGAAAGACACCTACCGTATTTTCATGAGGTTTGCTCAGTCTCATTTTTTTCCTCTTTATTAAATGAGGAAGTTTAATAAGAATCCAAAATTAATACTTTGGATTCAATCTATTGATTTATAGCCTTTCATGATATCTTCAATGTTTCCTTTTGTGACATGCTTATACAATATGCAGCTTGATTCTTTTCTCACATGTTTAAACAGTATGAAGCTTGACTTAATCACACAAAACCAGCATGAAGATTTTAATATTCAACTTGGACGTAAAGAAAATGCACCAAAGATGTACCATTTCAAGTCATTAAATCCATCAATTTTGAAAGTCCTGTTCAATATTTATTCCAGTTTACGTTTCCAGTTTTTATAGTGAGTTTTTCTTCTCACTGCAACATGCTGAGTTGATGGAAAAGTGACTCTTTTCTACAGCAATCACCCAGCGTTTTTGATGTTTTATAAAGCATCTGGTGCTAATGTTCTATAAAAGTGAAGTTATTTTATGTTCCAGTACCAAAGATGCTGTCTTGATTACCGTTTATATAGCGATTTTATATATAATGTGCTTTAAAGTTCTTCATTTTTTCACAAACATCTCTTAAAGGAAGATTATTTATTTATGAATAAATATCATCAAAAGAAATCAAAGTCTAGGACAGGACTTGAGTTGTTGAAACTGTTGGATGTATCCAAGACAACATCCATTGTTGCTATCCATTCGTTTTATACTTTTATGTGTTACAGTTAATCCATTGTATCCTATTGAGACCACATAGATTGTCCATGTATAAAAAGGACATTATAAGGCATTATAAGAAATGTTACTGTGCTTGGAAACTCTTTGTAATACTTAGGGCTTTACTGCCATTCACCTTGGTGGGTGGATTCCTCTGCCTCTCTCTATATATTGAACCATGTTGCGAACACAAGCATCAAATCCTTTCATTTCTAGAATGGGCTTTTGAGTAGAGAATTCTTTCCATCTATGTCCTGTGCCTAAGGGACTCATGAAAGTAGAGAGCATATGCATATTAAGCTGGCCTGAAATGGTAACATAAATGCCCTTTAAGTGGAGCTTGGCACAGGCTCATATGCAACAGTTGGTCACTGTATTATAGGATATTTTTTTATAAGTTCCTGCCTAGCCTATAACCCTGAGATTCTTGGTGTCTCCCATATGAGTATTTATCAGTTTTGCTTAGCCTTTTGAGATCAGCTAGGTACTGTCATTCAAGCGGCCATGCATACAGACAGAGGGATTATTCAGGTACTAAATATTATTTATTATGTTGTTCATGATTGAAGCCATTTTTGATACAGAATGCCACTACTGGGTTTATCTATTATCTGGAAAGACTAAAATAAAGTTGGGTGATGTTTTGGGTTTCTTTTTAATATATTCTGAGAGGAAATACCAGGATCACAATACAAACATAGGCCAATTTTAAAAATTTCTTGCAGGTAAGTGTAGTGAGTAGAAGGGGAGAAATGGTCAGACATGCACTAATAAAATAATTGCTGGTGCACATCCATGTTTTCTCATAATAATAGGATAATAATGGTAATGATTCTTCACCGTTCCTAATTTGCTGTAGGAAGAAAACAGTAAGAAGAGGCAACTTTAGGTCAAAGGTAAGTCTCTGATTCCTGCTACAGAACATGCAATAGTGATGCGTCCTCTCTTTATCAAAGTAACATCAGGTCTTTGTTGAAGGCAGAATGAAAGAGACAAATAAGGCCTGTGTGAGGCCGCCTGGAGAAATGTTAATTTTTCACATTTTTGTTGATAATAACCTCTTTTTCAAAGTTCAAAGTGCCTCTTGGTTTCTCAGAACTATTCCTTCTGACTCATAAATCCCAGAATACTCTGAGTCGTTAATCACTATTTCAAATGCTACACTATGTCTGTACAAGGAGCAGCACTTCATCATTTGAAGTGATTGATTACAAATAAAAGAAGCAGGTGCCACTAATGGCGGCGAAAGGGCTTGATTGATAAACCTTTAAGTAAAATCACCAGGAAAAAAAAAAGACACCAAGGGGAGGGAGGGGGGAAGTCAGACTTATATCAAGCTCTAAAAGAAGTATGAACCTACTTTAATGTTATCAGGCTATTTGTCAAACTATTTTTGGATATGAGTTTTAACATCTATTTATGAGATTTTCCTTTATAGTATCACCTTACGTTGCGGCTTGTTGGCCAAGCTATATGTAGTCTAGTTCTTCTCCAGATACACACACACACACACACACACACACACACACTTTGGTGAATGTATTCAACAGCATGTTAAATGTGGTTGGCAGGCATTCACCAACCTAAACATGATTGTAAACAACTCCCCCCCCCCTATGCCTGAAATTAAAAGTGTTTGATCCGTGTGCGCTGTCTGTTCTAACGTATGCTGGTGAAATATGGACGCTAACCTCACAATCAATACAAAAGCCATGAGTGGCACAAAGAGCCATGGAAAGATACATGCTTGGCATTACAAAACAAGATAGGAAGGCATCCTGCACATGGATTAGAGAACAAACAAATGTATTCAACATCATCAAGAGAGCCACGCGACCAATTAGATCCCATCGATTAGGCCTCCTCCGAGTCCCATCTGCCGGTCAATGCCGACTGGCAACCACGCGGAGGAGAGCCTTCTCGGTGGCAGCCCCGACCCTTTGGAACGATCTCCCCGTGGAGATTCGTACCCTCACCACCCTCCAGGCCTTCCGCACAGCCCTTAAGATCTGGCTATCCCATCAGGCCTGGGGGTAAAGACTGTAACCCACCTGAATGGTATGAATGTTGTGCTTTTAATTATGTACTGTTTTACGTGTTAAATGTTTGTTTCCCCCCCCCCCCCCCTTCGAGTTGTAAGCCGCCCTGAGTCCCCCCAGGAAAAAGGGCGGCATATAAATAAACTCTTAAAAAATAAAAATAAAAAAACATAAAAAAGAATTGAAATGGAAATGGACTGACCTCATAACAAAAAGAATTGATGACAGGTGGATCGAGGCGGTCATAGGACAGATCCCACTTGATCGAAAGCATCCACGAAAGAGACCTAAAAGAAAGTGGATCGATGACATCGGTAAGTATTGTGGGCCCAACTGGCAAAAGAAAATTTCTGGACTGCATTGATTGAAAACATGCGGACGAGGCCTTCCTCCTGCAGCTGATAGACAATCGCTAAGATGAGGATGATCTGATGATTTATGAGATAAAACAGAGCTCTAGCCCAAGGCCCAGGAGACACCCCTGAGCCTCTTTTTGTGGCTATTGAAATTTCCTAAGCTTAGAGCAGTCACGGTTTTCTCTTACTTTTGCTACCGGTTCAGAACTGGGAGCGTTTGCAAGCGCTCGCTTGCTTCGCTTGCACACAGAACCTTCTGCGCATGCACAGAGGGTCCATGATGATGTCTGGATGTGTGGGCCACCACCACCACTGCTACCGGTTCGATTGAACTGGGGAGAACCAGCAGAATGCCAGCTGTGGTTTAGAGTACCAAAAGTATTCAGCAATTTCCCGACAGTTGGCAAACCCCAAATCCCTAAATTTGCAAGCTGCATTTAGTTGTTATGTGCTTTCTATCATAGGCACTAATTAGTTTTCCTATGGTATAAGGTCCCTCGTTGGTTAAACCAATAACCTTTCCTTGCAAACAGTCACTGTTGTTAACAGTATATTTCTTGCATCCCTTCCATTTCCATCTTCCGTGATAGTGATAGATAAAGCATGAAAGTCAATTGCAGACTTCCTCATGGAGTCCCATCAAATAGGTTGCATTACATGTTATTCCCAACTGTTCCCAAAGAATTACGCTTTTTGCCTCATGGTCAATATTGATAGTTACTTTTATTTTTTGTAGCTAATTTCCATTATTTCTTTGTTTTAATCCCCCCCCCCCGATCATACTATTTACAATTTCTCAGCAAATGCCTCTAAAAATATATTGTATCCATCTGTAAACTTCAGCTCTCTCACACACACAAACCAAAAAATAAACATACGCTTCAAGACATGTGTTAGCTTTTTAAAATGCCAGAAGATGCTTTGGTGCAATGAATGCAATAGACTGTTAAGACATATAAAATTCTGGTGCTCTTTTCAGTAAAAGGAGTTCAAATCGCAGCATAGTTAATTTTAAAATGTTTATAAGAAAGGTGACCTAACTCATGATGTGAGTAAGCTCATAGATGCAACCTCATTAGAGCAGTGGTGGGGTTCAAATATTTTTTACCTCCGGTTCTGTGGGCATGGTTTGGTGAGCGTGGCTTGGTGGGCATAGCAAGGGAAGGATGCTGTAAAATATCCATTCCCTCCCCGCTCCAAGGGAAAGTCACTGCAAAATCTCCATTTCCTCCAAATCAATTGGGACTCAGGAGGCAGAGTATAGATAGAGGCAGGACCAGTCAGAGGTGGTATTTACCGGTTCTCCAAACTATTCAAAATTTCCACCACAGGTTCCCCAGAACTGGTCAGAACCTGCTGAATTCCCCCTCTGCTTTAGAGGTGGGGATCATTTTTTTTTTAAACATAGCATGAAGCAAGGTTTTAGGACTATAAACACTGCCATATTTTCATGGGCAATTTTCTATTTAATCTTTCAGACCTATAAAGAAGAGAATGGAACAGGGCACCAGAATTTCATATCAGAGATCAATAACAGAATAATGAACCTTTTCCCCGGATACCAAATTATTGGGATTGCATTATATCTCTCAGAATGCATCTAAAAAGGGATTAAATGACTACATTTCTGAGAAAATGGGCAGGATGAGATATGCTACTTATGTGCCATGAGCAAAGGAACAAACCATTTGTGTGGTGATATCATAACAGAGCCAAGGTGGCGCAGTGGTTAAATGCAGCACTGCAGGCTACTGCTAGATCAGCAGGTCAGCGGTTCAAATCTCATCGGTTCAAAGGTTGACTCAGCCTTCCATCCTTCCGAGGTGGGTAAAATGAGGACCCAGATTGTTGGGGGCAATATGCTGACTCTCTGTAAACCGCTTAGAGAGGCCTGAAAGGCCTATGAAGCGGTATATAAGTCTACTGCTATTGCTATTGCTATTTAAAGGTTGCCAATTTATGCTAATATCATGGTATCATGATGCAAGTATTTAACTGTGGCATCTGTGTGATGATGTCACCACATACATGCCATCCTTTTGACATCAGACAAAACGATGATATGTACATGGTTGTTACAGACTCCCCTGAATCTATTTTAAATTATGGTAAATCCTTCCTGGAGCAGAGGATCCATAATTGTTATCATTACTTATGATAAAGTAAATGATATCTTCCCTCATACCTAAATTTCCTCCTCAATTTTTTTTCTCATTTAATAAAAACAAATTTCACTAAGTGTATGTATCATTCTGCCACAGAGCAGGATAATTGATGTATGGAGGCAGCCATGGGAGCAAAACAGAACAGAAGAGCTAAAGTTTGAAAGTGTTTTCATTGAAACAGTGGTGGGCTTCAAATAATTTAACAACCGGTTCTCTTCCCTAATGATTTCTTCCAGCAACCGGTTCACAAAATTGCTCAGAAAGTTAACAACCGGTTCTCCCGAAGTGGTGCGAACTGACTGAATCCCACCACGGCATTGAAGGCTTTTACCTCATTTATAATTATGTTTATATAGTTATTTTTCCACAGATCATCATTCATTCGCGGAGCAAGGCTTCTAAGGAGAAGTCCCCATATACTCTTCTCCACCAACACCAACCACTTACTTACCTTTCAAAGATCTGCAGAGTTCAGGAGGAGAAGTTAGGGAAGGAGGATAGATTGCTCTGTGGCTGAGCCGTTTCACAATTGCATAAGTGGCCATCTTTTTTCTGAACAAAAAATAACGCTGGTGAAGCTATTGGTTCTCTTTTACTCTGTCAGTTTTAGTGCACTAATCCAGGGGGAACTAAGGTTCACATTAGCAAGGAAGAAAAATCTTCTTGGTTTTCCTTTCCTGACTAGCCTTAGCTCCCACAAAATTAGCATCCGTCAATGAACGGAAAACCAGGAGCTTTGACACTCTTATATTTTATTCAGGAAAGGGAGGGAGGAGGGAGAAAGGAAGTCCAGGCAGCCATTGGAATCAGAGGGGTGGGATGCACAGCATGAGGTTTCTCAGAGGGTGGGCGAGGCCTCAGGCATGTGGGCTCCTGCCTGCACCAGGCACCCCACGGTCCGTCCAACTCCCGAGGCAACCCACGCTTCACTGAATGACCCACACATTCATTTAACAATTCATTGGGGGAAGCAGGGATGGGGAATGGTTGGATAAAACATTTCACTCAATGGCCATCATGACATGTGACCATAATATATACAGGTTTTATTATGGTCAGATCTCGAACACTACCTGTAATTCAAGAACTACCTGTAGTTCTTTGTTGCCTTCTAACCGGTGTTCAAATATTTTACCCTAGATTTTATAGCCCGCATATATTATGACGACAGTCTTCATAATTCAGAATCATTCCCTGACAGCCGTGTCCTGTGCCACCAGAAGACTCAAGTAGAAATGCAAAAATAAATAATAATAATAATAAGGTGATTCTAGCTATAGCTTCTTGTTGAATCTTTTTTCTTTTCATTTCTACCTACAATTAAGAGGGAAAATTAAACAGGATAAAAAAGGGTCTGAGAGTGAATAAGATTTATCCCTTCTCAATTTTATCTAGAGTGGCTCCAACCCTGATCTATTTTTTCCACTTTTCAGCCTAAAATAGCACCAAAGTCTACTATTTTTTAGAATGAGTGGCCAATAAATGTAATAAATAATAATGTCATTTTATTATTATTAAATTTATTGGCCACTCATCTAGCCCTGGGGCAACATGATTCTTAGCCACCTTGTTCACCCAACGGTTGTCTGCAACTGGAGATTTATTTTGGAATAGCCACAGACTGGATTAGTTTTAAACCTATGAATTTTAATCTTAACAGACTGAATAAGAACATATTTAAGGGCTTCTCACCTAAAGTATTTCCATGTTTCTCTTTAATGCTATACTGTTATTTATCATAATATTCACTGAATTTTCCTTCACAGGAATAGAAGATGTAACCCTCTTTTGCAGCTTATGTTAAACAGTAATAGATGATGATGATGATGATGATGATGATGATGATGATGATGATGATACCACCACCATCTACAAGCTGAAGAAAGAGCAGATAAAACTGTTTTGTTGATTAAAAAGGCAGAAGCAGAAGGTGAAACAACAGCTAAAATAGATGCTTCGTTCTCTGTTTCAGATGATGGTTATCAAAATGGAAAGAACTGTCTCCATCTCCTCTAATGTTTTCAGTCCAGTGATCCTAAATTCATTTTTCACCTCCTGATCTTCAGAAAAAGCACCTGTGCTACAGGAATAATTGCAAATTGTAATATCTCCTTTCTTAAAGTCAAAGCTGCAAATATTTTACTGTCAGAGGTTGACAACAAATTTGTCCGTCTGAAAAGCTTTTTCTGTATAACAAACCAACTCCTGTGGTGCGTGTTATTGTTTTATTTGCAATGCCCAAATGTCAGCAACTAAAAGTGATAGCTTATAGCTGAATAGAGCGAAGTCTGGGAGAGTGTTAGACTAAATATCCTCAAGTTAGGCATGTTGGGGTGAATAAGGCCACTGTTTTCTTTTGCTTTTCACATACCAGCCTTCTTGTACCTCACAAATAAACTGGTTGCTTGGAAGATCTATTCCAGATTTAAGTTTGTCCTGATACCCCATCATATGGTATTTTATTTGGGATAGCCAGGGATTATCTATATAGAGATTTGTCATTCATAATGGCAGCATAATTGGAAAGTCTGACCTGATTTTAAAAACAGAATTTAATTGGAAGAAATCCCCAAAATACAATGTAAGAAGCAGTTAGATTGAAAAAAAAACCCAAAACCTGGGCATTATATTTACTTAAAATCCCAACATTTTGGCTCCCAAATTTGTTCATAAGAATCTTCTTAAATAAGAGTTTAGCAGTGGTGGGATTCAAATAATTTAACAACCGGTTTTCTGCCCTAATGACCAGCTGAGAGAGCCTGGTCATGGTGGGCGGCCCGGGGTGTGTGACAGGCAGCACCTGGCCTCCTGAGTCCCCTGGGAGCAAAAATGGGCCACAACGGGGGGGGGGATGAGGAGCACCGCGACCCCCGTGCCTCGTTTTGGGCCTAATAGGCCTCCCTCCTGCAGCCTTCTGGGAGCAAAAAATGGGCCGTTAATTTGTTTTGTTTCTTTTTTTTTCTGTCATGTTTTGATTATATGGTGGAAACATCAGCTATAAATACAAAATAGTAGAATTAGAAACACTCAAAAATAATCTGGATAATTTAACCCTCATGGAAATGCAGCATCTCTGGATGACATTGAAAAATAGTTCTGCGGCTTGAAGGCATCAACGCTTCACTTTTGGAGCAGAATCTGGGTGACCTTAAGAATCAAAATGAACCGTTGTGTTTTGTGTGACGCCTGAGACACTTCTTCTGAATCAATTTTGCAACATTTAGAGTCCTGGAAAGTCAATATTTCTTTGGAAAAAAAGGGCTGTGCCTCCTTCAAGTTGGGTGAGCATTTGAGTCTATTCATTTAAAAAAAAAATCTTGCAACTGACAAATGTCTTCCTCCACCGAGGAAAATAAATTTGTGTTTAAAAAAAAAACGCCAAAGAACATGAAACTGACAGCCCAAGAAAGCACATAGTGGGTTAAAGATAACCTGTTATAGACAATAGGAGAGTTTATAAGAATTCCATCTTTTTGTACATTGACCTCTGCTGAAAAGTGGGTACCGTTGCTCAATTATCAGACTGAAAAGATCATAAGATGCAGCAATAATTGAACCTAACTGTTTTGTTCTGCCAGGCACACTTCAAGGTACCCAAAACATTTGTTTATGATTTGCAAAGCGTAATGGCACAGTGATCCTGTCTCTTATTTGTTAGACCAGCAGGATTAACTCCGGGATACAAAAAATGCCTGAAACTCTTATTTTCCGCCATCGCATTCTTATCTAAATTGTGGCAGTTCAAATTTGGTCACATGAAGGAAACTGTAAAGTTAGCAGTTAAAGAATTAAATACATTGAATGTTATGGATGTAGAACTTATTTTGAATTGATTTTAAATGGCTGACTGTAGGACAGTGGTGGGTTCCAGGCGGTGGGCCTTGGTAGGGGCATCCCGGTGCCAGCTGGAAGCAGCGGCCACCATACTGGAATGGAGCTGTGGAGGGTCCACCCACCTGCCCTTCTTCCTATTTGAGCTAACCGCGCAGGTGCGAGCAGCGTATGGCTCCTGCGTCTCCTCTGCCGAGCAGCTGGAGCATCGCAGGGCAGTGGGTGCACATGCGTGCGCAGCGCACATGCCCGTGGTGGATGCCCAGCCGCATGGCAGCATACTGGTTGTGACCAGATCCAGAACCCACCACTGCTGTAGGGTCATTGTTCTAAACCCTGAACATGCTATAACTAGAGAGATCCAACACTTGGATATTTTTCAGGGGTATTTTTTTCCTCCTCCTAACCACAATCAGATTTCTGCAGCAAGAGAAAATGAATTGCAAATTGGTGAGAAAAAGAAAGAGAAGAGTACAAATCTAAGTGACATGGGAGAAGGACCTAATATTAAAGATATATTTTGTCTATCTTAGAGAGGCGTAGATATAGCATCCCTTCAGAACAGAATCAGGTTCATTGTCTCTTTTTGTGTTGTGTTTATAGTTCAATGTTTAAAAATCTGGCAATAATACAGCATTATAATATGGTACCTAAAAGAGAATCGTTAACTGTTGATTCAGAGTTCATCAGAATGTATTACATTTCTGACGGAATGTGCAAAGATTTCTAGTTTGGATGGCATTTATAGAAAGTCTCAACTTCCGTGTGAAATTTAGTTCCTCCTAATAATTATCACAGGTTGCTAATTGCAATTGCCAATATTTTAAAAGAAAGCTTTTTTAATAGGCAGAATGTGCTAATCAAAGGTCAATTCTTTAGTAGTAATGACTTTATAACATTAGATACCATGTTGAGGTGATATAAATTTTGCCCTTGTTTCTGCTGTTTTGGCACAGTTGGAAGTTTTTGGTAGAAAATTACCAAGTGTTATTCACAAAGTGTTACTCCCAGAGTGTTATACACAGCATCCTAAATGAACATTCAAGAATCAACTACATTTTCATGTTTTAATAGGTAGTTGGGGTTGTTCTAGAAAAAAAAAGGCTGTAGCACTGAACAAGTGAAAGTTTAGGGGGAAAATAAATGTAAAAATTGAAGAATAATTGATGAGAGAGACAGCAAAGAAAGCCACGATCAATCAGAGGAATGAATTCAAAGATCTTTCTGAAGGAAAAAAGAGCTGCAAAAGGAAGATATTGGACTGAGACCAAAAGAGGCCGAAACCCTGTCAACATCAGGAGACCAGGAAAAAAAGCGATTTAGGATGAATGATGTCTCAGCACATTAATGAGGAGAAACCACAGAGGGATCTCTAGTGAAGCAGTCAGAATATATGAATTTGCAAGTAAAATTAAATTCCAGTCTTTCTTTGGTCAGCAAAAAATCAGGAAAATATGTTTGTTTATTTATTGCTTTATTTGAATTTATAAGCAATACAATGTCAAAGGATTCAATGATAACAACAGTTTGGGGAGAGGAATTTGCTATAAAATTCTGGAGTTAAAGGAGAAAATACAATACTCTGTAATTAGGACATTTTCAAGAAGGCTACATCTATCTTTACATTATATCTATCTTTTCAATCCATCCATCCATCCATCCATTCATCTAGCTATCTTCTATTTTTTACGAAGGACATAACAATAAAGCAATATAAACTTCACTACATTTTCTTTCTGTATTGTTTTAAATTATTCCAGTCTGCTTTATCTTTTTTTATCAATATTCAGGGAATTATGTATCATTTGTAAAATATCTTATACCAGTTTTCTCTTAAATTACTACATGGGGTCAGTTTTAGTGAATTTTTCAATAAATCCCTCTATTTTTGAAATGCACTTTTAAAGAAAACAGTTTATCATGCAATGTTTCACTTCTTGCAACTACATATCCAATTTTAATAGCAATTTATATATTTGCCCTGGTAGATTCAATTCTCTGAAAGTGTTCAAATTTTTATCATTTGTCTCAAAAATCTTTATTTTTCTCAAAGTTGCTTTTATCTTCTAGCAATCTGTAAATACAGTAACCATAGTACATTTTGATTTCAACTGATTATTCTTGCTGTGCCTTTATTCTGTTTTTAGAGTCTGGATGCACCATATCAGCATACATAATTAAACTTTTCTTGCAATAATTATTTCCAAAATTGGAAGCATTTGTGGGTGAGGCTAAAGGAAAGATTTCTGGATTTATTACTGTGTTTTTGTAATTTAACCCCCCCCCCCCAAATCCTGTCCTACACTATATATATTTTTTTAGTTTTTGCCCTTTTTTGTTACTCTTATACTATGTGTCTGAGAAGTCCATTAGTCAGGCTGAGACCTTCTAATATGGATACACTTCTATTAAAGAATGTTATCTATTCAGATATCTATGACAAACAATTTGAATAATAATATAATTTAAAATTTGGTGGAGGAAATCCACCTCTGTCTTTTGAGTTGTGCAGAGTGTTTTTTTCTTTGCTTTATGTCTCCCCCCACCCACCCCTAAAATATTTTGAAATGTAACTAAATTGTTGTTTACTAATCTTGCAAAAAAAAATTCTGTGATAGAAATTAGAACCATCTGAAATTAGAAAAGATTATATTGGATAATACACTCATTTTAACAGTGTCACTAATTGCCATTTCTCACATTCATTTGCAGTACCTTTACTTATTAAAGATGCTTGTAAAACATTCCATTTTCTATGTTTTCCATTTGCTACTTATACAGTATATGCTTTTTCAATACTGCAAAGATAAATGGGGGCCTTTCTATATTGCCCCCCCAAAATTACATGTCTAAAGAAATTATCTTTGCCTCTGTTTTTTTTTTTTAAAAATGAAATATTTTGTTGTGTTTATTAGAAATGTTGTCTTTAATATTTTTCCTGGGAATATACTCTGTTCCATATGTATTACATAGACTTCTTCAACTGTTAATTTAATATGTAGTTTAAAAAATGCCATAAAATTGGTCTATATGACTGTGGTTTCTCCAGATTATTTCCTTTCTATCAATCCAAGTTAGATATGTTTTTGGTATTGTTCTTGCCTTTGTTATTTTATTCATTTTTTTCGTCAGAGGTTCTAGGATTTATTCCAGTTCTTAATTATACAGAGCTGTGAGCCCAATTGGGCCTGGTACCTTTCCAAGATTAATTTTACCTCTTCTCTGGTTTCTCAAATAGCTATAACTTTATTTAATATTTGTCTGTGTTGTACATTACAATATTTGAGTTCAAAGTCCTTGATATCAATGTATTAATGCTCGCTTCATAATATGAGCCTTAGCATGTAATATTCTAGAGTAGTTCTTTTACAATTTCCAATCTGGACATAACAATTTAATTCTTTTTGATATTGTGCAGATTTCTCTTTTCTAATTTGGTATGCCAACATTTCTCCTGGTTTGTTTGCATCCCCAAAGTGGTTTTGTTTAGCATATGTTGTCTTCTTTTTTAATTCTTCTGTTTTGAGTAAATCTATTGTTTAGCGTTTTGAAATTCTTTCACCGCTTGCCTCCTTTTTAGATTGAATCTTAAATATGTTTCCTTGTGAGTCTTTGAGATATCAAATGCCAAGAGAGCAGGTCATATGTTGCACATTGAGTTTAGCATTCTAGCTGATCTCTTAAGAGCTTACACCTCATTTACATCTGAAAATTATGTGTTTGTGTATGCACATGAGGGGGTGCCATACGTACCTATGTACTGTAATACTTATTCTACATAAATGTCAGAATTGCAGCGATGTATATTTCACAGTGGGTTTGAAGTTAGAAGGTTAAAATACATAAGAGGTATTGCCTATACCCCTTCCATTAAACAGTATCATCCTGTTGGACCCCAAATTTATGCTTTCTATATGGAACAGCATCCTTGCAAAGATCTGAGTGGCCAGTTAGACTTTTATTGCCATCTGAGCAGGATGGTTATGGTTTATGTTTGCTTTTTAATGAGTTGTGTGTTTGGTTGCAACCAGGAGTGGGATTCTACTGGTTCAGACCTGTTCGAGAGAACTGGTAGCTCCAACTATCAGCTGGGAGCAAACTGGTTCACTCCAACTTTCACCTGGCTCCCCTGCTCACCCCTGCACTCTCTCATCTACCGTGTTTTCCCCAAAATAAGACAGGGTCTTATTTTCTTTTGACCCCTGAAATAAGTGCTTGGACTTATTTTTGGGGAGGTCTTAGTTTTGAGGTGCACCTCAGCTATTTTCCTCCCCAGCAGTAATGTGGAAGTTTCTCTGTAAACTGTGTTTGTGAAGTGCGTGCTCAGCGGGCCTGTTGTTAAAATAGTAGGATCCCACCCCTGGTTGTAATGGTAGGATCCCCCCCCCCCTGCATGTTACAAGACTCTTTTGTGAGATGGGTAACTGTATATATTGTTTAAATGAATGTGCAGCTTCCAATCCAGTCCACTCCCTTGAAAAAGAATAGTTGTCACTGTAAAAAAAGACACATTTATACCTTTTAATTTATGGCAAAGCTTGCTTCGTTAAATGTTTGTTCTTTATGGATTTATTGGTAATATCTGTATTGCAGACAAAGTTCACCCCCAGCCTTTCTCTCTAAGTAAAGGATGCTTAAACTGAACAACCTCCTCTAATATAAGCAAATGTCAAAGGACTACAGGACAAAGGATTTAGAGTTCCTTCTATTAAGATGCTTCCATCTATTTTATAGATAACAACAACTATAAAATGTGATGAAAAATGAATAAGCTGGTAAATAAATTTTGTCTCATGCACTTTGTTTTAACACATTTTATGCAAGAGAGTTCTTTTTTGTTTATTTTCTGTCTGTATCTATCCTTTTTCATATAGATTTAGTAACATAATATTTAAATATAATTTTGAGAATTCAGCATAATGTTTCATAAAGCATCTATCTCATATGTCACTTTATATTCCTGCTAGTTCCAAAATTAGCATTTAATTTTGATTAAAATTTATCACTGGTGGAGTTATTCAAAATTTATGAAATAACCAGAAAGCCAAATTAAAGTACATTTATTTATGAAAAATAATTGAGAATTTTTAATAAACTCGGACTTTAAATACAATAATCTTTCCCCCTATTTTTTAATTTAATGAGGCCTCTCCAAAACCAAGAAAATATTAATTTAATTTTAAATAAACTTAGGATAATGTCAGAAAGGTTATTGTTAAACATTCTTCCAATTACCTATTTCTTCATGGATTTTAGGAGTTATCTTTCCCATGTCTGAATGCTGTTCAATTCTCCCCCCCCCCCCCGGGGCTTTCTTTTGATATCTTGATGTTTATCTCTCATTACCCTCAATCAGTTTTGGCTGGAAAATTAGATGGATTAACTAATTTTCAACCTGCCACCATTCTTAGAGGAATTTTGGTGCTACACAGCAACCAACACAACAAAGCAACTACATTAACAGCACAGTAATAAAAATTCAAATGAGCCTGAGAAACAAAAGATAACCACAAAAAATGATAACATGAAAAATAAAACCCAAGATACCATTGTCAGTCATCCAAATAAGGATCAAGGCAACCAATGCAGTGACTTTGGTATATCAGTGGGATTTTCCTGCCAATAATTTTACTGCTGCATGACTGGCAACTTCCTGGTCGTCTCCAAAGAGACCCTCATATGAAATGCTTTGTGGTAATCCGACTGAGCAGTAATCAAGGTATGAATTATTGAGGACATTTTGACCTTCATAGGGTAATAGACTCCTCTGGCCACAATTTACATATGCTGATTAGGAGGGAGTTGCTTAGATGACCCCTCAGTTCAAGAATGACCCCCTTTGGGGAATCCCAATCTCACTCTGAGAACTCCTGGGAGCAGAGAACCTGCTTCTTCTACATAGAAAGGAAGAGCGAAACCTTAGAATCCTACACTGGAGATTGGTTGGAAGCAAGTGGTTCTCCTTCAGCATCACTGAGCGGAACCACCCATTCAAATGGAAATGGAACAATTACCAAATAGGGTCTTTGCCTCCTAAACTTTGTACATTGATTCATAGGATGCCACCATGAATTATATTAAACGTTTGGTGTATTAAACACCATAAAGGAATCTAATGTTAGAAATCTTACCCCCGCCCACAACTCGGAAGTCTTCAATTGCACCTCTATTCCTCTGTGTTTCTAGACTTACAAATTGCCATTGAGTTCCAACACACAAATGTTTTAGGCAAATTTTCAGAACACATTTTTTACATCGACCTTCACAGACATTAATTTTATCCTTTAATATTATCCTTTAATATTAAAGATTTATCCTTTAATAGAATGTTTTTATCCCATTTTATTGTCATTTCTCCCTTTTTTAGAATTAGTATATCTACTTTGTAATGCATTTCATAATACTTGGTATGGAAATATTTTTAATGTTATACTGGAAATTTTGATTTACTGCTCCATCAGTGCTTTATTCCCTCACCCCAAATACTTTTATGTTATGTATATTATATTGTGTTTATTGCATTGTATTGCATTATATTATGTTACATTACATTTACATTACATTACCTTGACATCTCGCTGTGGAAAAAGGTTATTGTTAAATAGGAAGAAACCTCAAATGCTGTAACAGTGGTAACATTGACTGGAGACAGACATCAACTCTACGCTCACTGTAGTCACACAGGAAATACAGCGTAAGCGTTTAATTTGTGTCCTGCAGTTGTTCAACTTGAGTTATAAATTTTGATTTCTGTGTTCATATAAGCAGAAAATCACCTATCCTTTAGCCTTCAACTATATCTTATTTCATTCTCCAAACATTAATGCCTGCTGCTTTTTATTTTCTGAGGAGAGGGGGGGAGGGAGGGAGGGAGGGGGAGAGAGAGAGAAGGGTATGTTTTATTTGCTAACTGTAGTTCTTTTTCTTGGAGTAATGTTTCTTTTTTGTTTGTTTTTTAGTGAATGGAGAAAATGCACTTAGTGTATTGCATTCATTAAGCATTCTTCAAAGATATAAAATAATGTGAAGCTTTATTGTAAGATTGCAGGGTGAACAAAATAAGGTTTATGGAACCACTGTGTGAAATTCCTTTGATATTCAGTAGGAAACAGCCAGACATTTCTTTTGTTAGAAAAATTAAAGTAAATGGCCCAAGAATGTTAGATATTAGATACAAAAAAGGATGTTATCAGAACATTATCAGAATATCTGGACCTTTGTCCAGTGGACCTAAGATGCAATGAACAAAATTTCATTCAGACCTTACTTCCTATAATAAAAAATGTCAATTGTTTCTGAAGTGGTCCAGACCATTCATGGAAAGTGTGTTATTTTTATCATTTTATGTAATTTAGCAATGTAATTGACCTCTTTATGCAAATGAAATTGCATAAAACAATTATATATAATTACTGAAATGAGAAAATTGTTTCAAATTATGCAATTTCAGATTTAATGGAGATTTGGATTTAATGGACCAGCCCTTCCTTCAAATACTCTGTTCATTCAAGATTATATTCCATTATTCTTTGGGTAGAAAGTGAAAGTGCTACTTGGGACTGTTAGGATTCATTCACCCTCATTTTCAGCAGAAGCCTAAGGATTGGCGATGGCCACAGATTAGGAGAATCCAGTGAGATTTATCAGGCCAGTTCCTTGGAGGCACACATTGCTATCTTCAGATTAAATTGTCACCCATAAAGGCAGCACACTAACACCCAGTCTTCTAGTTTTTCTCCTGAAGGATTAGAAATAGGAGAAAATCTGAAAGTTGGGGGTTCCTTAAATTTATTATATCTTTGCTATAATCTGGATATTTCGTTTGAGGCTACTAGATTATCTAGGTTGAATTTGGGTGATAAACTGAAGACCTAGAATTTTATATGGCAGGCTGCCATACTCTGGTAAAATTAAATATATTTTCAATATCTTTCAAGACCTGGAAAGATACTGAAAAATGTAATAAAAAACAGATCTATGGACCTGTAGAAACAGCTAAAGCTATAACTATTTCCAGCAAGGATTTGTAAAAACAGATCATGCCAAACCAACCTTATTTCATTCTTTGACGAAGTGACTAATATGTGGACCAGCAAAATGCTGCAGACATAATAGCATGCTTAGATTTCAGTAAGGCATTCAATATTATTATTACTCTTTATAAAACCTTAATAAGGCCACACCTGAAAATACCATATCCAGTTTTGGTCACTATATTACAAAAAAGATATTGAAATTTTGGAAAAAATGCAAAGAAGAGCAATTAAGATGATTAAGGGCACGGAGAAAAAAACGTATAAAGAACAGTTGCAGGAATTGGGTATGGCCAGTGTATAGAAAAGAGAGACTGGGCTGACATCATAGCAGTATTCCAGTAATTTGATGGGCTTCCACAAAGAAGAAGGGATCAACTTATTTTCCAAAGCACCAGAGGCCAGGACAAGAAGCAATGGATCAAAATTAATCAAGGAGAGAAGCAACCTAAAATTAAGGAGAAACTTCTTAACAGTGAGAACAATTAACCAGTGGAACAACTCGCCTTCATAGGTTGTGGGTGCTTCATCACTTGAGGTTTTCAAGAAAAGACTGAATAGCTACTTGTCTGAAATGGTATACAGTCTCCTACTTCAGCAGGGTGTTGGACTAGAAGACCTCCAAGGTCCCTTCCAGCTGTATTCTGAATTGAATATTACTGTATTTGCAGTTAAAATGGACTGGTGAAAAAATAGCTGAAACATGACACTATTATTTCTGGAAACCATATGGTGTGTGTGTGTGTGTGTGTGTGTGTGTGTGTTGTATTTGAGCTGATAAATAAATAAAGGGAGACTAGTATAGATCTATTTCAAGCTATTTAGCTCTCATCAGCTAGCCATACCCTTACTGGGATTTGAACCTGGGCTATATTACATATTAGGCAGTTGTGTTAACCACTAAGCCACAAGGTTCTCCTCCTTTATCATAACACACACACACACACACACACACACACACACACATGTTACTAAGAGGCAATATTAATATTGAATTAATGCTGTACCTTTTAGGTTTAAAGTTCAGCTTTAATAGCATATCTAATTCTTAGCGATCAGGTAGCATTAGTTTACAGAATGAGAATGTAAACCAATATGACAACACAATAACATACAGTAAGATTATATTGTAAAAGAGCTTAGCAGAAGATATTAATATCAAATATTATAATACAGGTAGTCCTTGACTTACAACAGTTGGTTTAGTGATCGTTCAAAGTTACAATGGCACTGAAAAATGTGGCTTATGACCGTTTTTCACAGTTACGACCTTTGAAGCATGCCCAGGATCATGTGATAAAAATTTAGATGCTTGGCAATATTTATGATTATTTCTGTGTCCCAAGTCATGTGATCACATTATGTGACCTTCTGATGAGCAAAATCAATGGGGAAACCAGATTCACTTATTATTAACTTATCAACCCCAGTGATTTAATTAACAACTGTCTTAAAACTCATGTAACAAATGTCTTACTTAAGAACATAAATTTTGCGCTCAATTGTGGTTGCAAGTCGAGACTACCTGTTTACCTCTATACATTTAAGAGGAGATCTGGATTGCTCAGGCTAGACCTATTGAAATTAAGAGGACTTTAGCACTTTTGATTTCAATGAATTTATTTTAAGTGCAATTAACATTAAATAAGGAGCCCGAGCGGGTCTGTTCTGGGACTGAAAAACAAGAAGATGGCCTGGGTGGAGTTCATATTGCTCATGGATGTGAAGATTGCTTTCCTATTACCAATAGAAAACTTACAAATAATGAACAGGTCGCTACTATTTCAAATTCTATTCATGCTTCCCGGGAAGGAAAGGCAAAAGTAATCAATGGGAATCTGAGACGTGCTGTCAGTTATGACTTGGGGAAAAAAAAGGTTATCAATGAGTCTTTGGTGTATTAAATTGAGTACAAAGGAGCAGAACATGCTCCATTTCCAGTCTCCGTCCTCTCAATAAATAATGAGTTTCTATAATACTCTCAGATAAATCTTGTGCCCAAAATATTGACAGGAGTTTCTACACCAGGACTGTAGTCAAGGCTAATCTTTCTTGAGTTTTCTGAGTTCATCCTCTACTTCACAAGCTAAATCCACTTTTCCCAAATGGATTTCCTACGCATTTCTCATTTAACGGGACTTTTTTTTCCTTCCCCCTAAAAATGTTTCAGAACATACAGGACACATGTATGAAAAGCATCTCTATTCGGATAATCGAAGTAGCTGTTTCTTTTTTTCTAGATTTGATGAGCTGCTTTTGATGCTGCTTCCCAAAGTCTCCGTGTGTGCGTGTGTGTTTGGACACTTTGTTTTACTGGAGTGATGCATAAGAGTTCTATTGCATTGGCTTTCTCTTTCTGTAATTCTTTCTCATTTTATTTACTTATAACTATTTTGCATTATGGTTTTTTCTTTTTCTTCTTCTCCTTCTCTTCCTCCTCCTCCTCCCTTATCCCCATCCTCATCTTCACCACATTTTATTTTAAAAAATGAGTTTTCCATTGACTATTTTTCCGGTTCCCTAGAAAACAGTTCCTTCTTTTCAAACATATTACTGAGTAATATCTCTATGAGTAGTCTTGAAGGAAAGTTCAAGTTTAACTGTAGTCACAATAGGTTCTGAGTAATACTATACATTTGTGACTAGGCTATTTGTCAAGATCAGATACATTTCCTTTCCTTCTGAATCCTCTTAAGATTTCCAGTTGCCAATAACAATGTTGTTGTTCTGTGAGTAGAATGGGGTTCTCTAAATTTGATATATAAATAAAATTAAATAATAAAATCATACAATATAAACCATTGGTTTTCTGAAAAGTAATATTGTATTCTACAGAGATATACTGTATGCCAAGATCAATTTAGGAAGTGTAAAAAAATAGAAATACGTGCTACTGATATAGTTGAATTTCATCTTTCTGATTTTCCCCCCAAGAAGATTGCATCTGAACATTTTGTAGAAGATTAATATAAAACTGTCTTTGTAATGTTTATCAGTTGTTTTCCACCACCAGGTCGCCTTAGTATTCCTCTGGATGCTCATTCAATATGCTTGAATTATTATTTGCAAGATTTGTCAGTGTTCTACCAACCCCATCTGTAGTTTTTAGTTTTTCACTTAGACCATCAAGACAGCAACAGAATTTAAAGGCAGGGAATATTGATAGAGAGTTGGAAAATTCCAAAATAATTCAACATGGAGAAGGACAGAGTAAGATCTGGTAGTGTTACTTGAATTTAGGAGTATCTAAGGAGATTACTTGAGTAAAATAGTGCATGAGAAAGACAATGACTTGGATCTTGGTGAAAAAGAGATTATTCAGACAGGAATAAGGCCTTGCTCATTCTGTACTTACTGTAAAACTCTCAGTATTACAACTAGACTTAATTTTGGATTGTTCCCTTGATATATAGTTATTTATATTAACAAATACATCTTCATTTTCAAAGCAATTTGACTAGATCTGTTACTCGATTCTCACACGCACTCTCCCCCTTTTTTCTGTATATCACTAATTTTATTCTGAGTCATAGTGTTTCACAAAACATTAAATTATCCATGCTATAGGTAATAGCTTCAAACAATAAATTATTTGTTGTTATTATTGCCGTTGCTGTTGTTGTTATCTCCTCTTTAATTCATTAAACATGAAATTCAGTCAACTGAACATTTAAAAATATATCACAAATATCATTGACTAGAGCTGATGGTTGATACAGGGTTGCTGCCAGCATCCTAGGTATCAACCAAGTATCTTCTTAAAATGTACAATGTGCTGAGTAGAACAGTTTTTTTACAGTTCTGCTGGTGTTATTGCAGAAGGCTGCAATTTTTTGATGTGCTTTGTAAAATTCTTGGACATGGTACAAAGTGCCCCAGTGACAATGGCATCACTCTTACATGTTTCATCCACAATCACATAGTTTTGATGGGCAGGTTGTATTATTTCATGTTTTTTCCCCAGTTCTTTTTCTTTGACTTGGCGTCTCCTGATACAGTGCTATCAATAAATTGTATGCTTTGGTTTTCAACAACTGTGATATCTGGTGTGTTGTGTTCCAAATGATTATCTGTCTGTATCCAAAAGCCCCACAAGATCTTCATCTTCTCATTTTTGACAACTTTTCCACTTTATGTTCCCATGACTTTTCGGATACAGGTAAGTCATATTTTTTACATAATGACCAGTGGATTAGTTTAGCAACTTGGTCATGTCTAACTTTGTGTAATCAGTTTGTGCAATTTTGCTGCACTCACATATTAAATGTAACAGTTTCAACTTTATCATTGCAAAGTCGGCAGTTTGGATTGTCAGTGGAGTGTTGTATCTTGGCTTTCATAGCATTAGTTTGTAGTGCTTGTTATTGAGCAGCCAGTATTAAACCTTCCATTTCTTTCTTGATGGTTCCCATCTTAATCCATGGTCATGTCAAATTGTTGTTGTTGTTATTTATCATATAATGATATTACATCAGGTAGGAGACAACAGTGTTAATTACCCTAAGGTATTATTTGACTGCCAATAATTACTAGTTCATTCATTTCATGCTCGTGTGCTATTTAGAGTGGACCATAGGAGGCAAACTAGCTCCACACTCAGAAGGCTTGACAACATTTTGCAGCATCATTCAGGGCTTTTCCTACCCTCAATGCCACCTAATGTTTGGGTGTAGCATTTGGGCAGGTCTGGCATTGGTTGAATGTGTACTGTTATTTGAAGCCAGCCCCAACCATTCCCATCAAAGTGGTACCTGTTTATCTACTTACATGCAACATACTTTCAAACTGCTAGGTTGGCAGAAGCTGAGGCAAATAATAGGAAGACTAGCACAAAACCTTAGGATTATAGGCTAGATGACAGAATGTAATGGATAAATCATATCTGTACTTTAGTTGCCTTTAGCTAAGATGGGTGGTCTATAAATTTTATCAAGCAATAGATGATAGATAGATAGATAGATAGATAGATAGATAGATAGATAGATAGATAGATGATGGTAGACAGACAGACAGATAGATACTACCAAGAAAACTAAGGGAACTAAGTTAGGGTAGTGGTTAAGGGATTAGACTAGGAACTGGGAGTTTGAGTCCCATCTTAGGTAAAAAGCCCTAAGGTGAACTTGGATGGGTCATTGACCCTTAACCCTAAGAAAGAGGCAATGGCAAACCATTTCTAAAATTTTGCTACAAAAGCTTCTGGGATTAGTCCAGGCAGTTAGTATGAGTCATCACTGACTTGAATGCACACCAATAACAACAACCAAGAAAAATAGCAGAAACTGAATGCAACGTAAAGAAGCCCCTTCTTTGTCATGAACAGTGTTTTATATTAAGAAATAGGCAAATGGAGAGGACTGGAAAATTATTTTAAGATTTAAGAAAGGATAACCAAAGATGATCTGAGAATTACACAAGATTAAACTATTCTACCTAATAATGTTTTAGGAAGGCAAGGAAAAATGCACGATTTATAAGCTACATGAAAATAATATATACAAGTTACATAAACATTTGGAAACAGAGAAAATTCATAATGTTTGGCAAAATGATTCCTCCATTAGGTCAGTACTATCTCTCTTTACCTGAAAGTTGAAAAATCCCTATTCAATTTCTTTCACAAATTCCTAGGATTGTCCTAAGCACTGTGTTAGTAGCCCTGATTGTTCCTCTCTCTGCAAATAATTTTTAAACAATTATCACTTGCAGCCATCAGGGAATTATTCAGAAACACATTCATCAAAATAGTTTCATCATCAGTTATTTCTACAAATAGGCTTTGTAGCATAAGTAATGTAATATTCGTTCTTCATTCATTCCTAATTCTTTTCCCAATTTAATATGTTGTGATTAGAGTTATAATCATTAATACTGTATTATTTCAGAACTCCTGAGAACAAATGTTTGAAAGACTAGTTCATTTTGCTTTTTGTTTGCAAACATACTCATGAAGCTTTTAATTCCATGAACATTCAGCCCTATTCATCTAACACTGGTTGGCATGCCTTTGAGTGAAATTATACTAGTAATAAGATGTTAACCTACAATTATTTCAATTTCCATTATGAAACATCTGATGCCTGTTATATAGAGATTCTCCAGCTAATACATCTAGAGGTGCACTGACTGAGATAGTCTTAGACAAGTGGGTTTTTTTTTTTTACATTTCCATTTTTTCCCAGATGTATCAGCCTTCCACAATGATACTTCAGAACTAGGATGTGCCATGGCCATGCCATTTTCCTAGCAAGCAACCCATGAGACTGGGGCCAGACCACTAAATCTGAGAGAGCTTCTCAAAACCTTGCAGATATTTCAAAGCAAAAAAGGAAACAGGCCAGCCAGCCAATTAAAACTGTTCCTGCATTGCATAGTTAAAGTGAGTCAGTGTTACTTTAAAACAGCAATCACAAGTAGTCAGTTATATTCAATCAACCAATCAATATTTATTATGGTCACAGACTAGCAAATAAAAACATTACAATAGTAATAATAATAACATACTCAGCTGCTGTAAAAAAATTGCGCAGACTGATTACAAATTGCGGCACAATTCAGTAGCACAAATGATCCATTGGAATTTGTGCAAAAATTATAATATTAAAACAGCAACAAATTGGTGGGAACATCAGCCTGAAAAATTCACCGAAAATCAGATGGTCAAGATCTTGTGGGATTTTCGCATATAAATGGACAATATACTGACGCATAATACACCAGACATCACACTGGTTGAGAAAAACAAGTTTACAATCATAGACATCGCAATACCAGGTGATAGCAGGGTTGATGAGAAGGAATATGAAAAAATCACGAAATACCAGGACTTAAAAATCAAAATTCAACGACTATGGCACAAACCAGCAGTGATAATTCCAGTGGTAATCGGCACACTGGGTGCTATTCCAAAAGCACTGGAATTACATTTAAAACAGTTAAAAATTGACAAAATCACCATCAGTCAAATGCAAAAAGCCGCACTGCTTGGATCTGCACGCATATTACGAAAATACGTTACGACCTCCTAGGCCCCTGGGTGGGGCCCGACTAGTAATCAGTGCCAAATCCGGCGAAACAACTGGCCGCTGTGATACAATTCTGTTGTTGCGATAGTAGTAGTAGTAGTAGTAGTAGTAGTAGTAGTAGTAGTAGTAGTAAAATAAAAGACAGAAAGAATAATATATTGTGATTGCTAATGGATTAACGGTGGGCAGTTAAAGTTTGCTTAATTTTACATATTGCATAATAGAATTTGGAGAATTCTAACTATGTAGAAGGATTGTATGTAGAAGAAGAATTCAGAGAAACTATTTCATACTGATTACAAATAAAAAATATCAGCATTTCCTGGATATTTTATTAGGTACAGTATGATGTTATGAATTGAGTCTGTGAATCCTTCTAGAAGATGCAGTATAGCAGGGTCATATGGTTATATTATTGTTTATTGTAGTTATAACAAGTGGCATGGTGGCCTAGAGGTTGAGCTTTTGCCTCACATTCAGGAGGCTGTGAGTTTCATCCTAGGTAACAGCAGATAGTTCTTTCTGCTGTGAACTCTGTGTAGGCATCAGGATGGGCATCCAGTCCGTAAATGCTCAGCTCCATTCACTCTACCCTGATTCAAGAGATTACAAGGACCCTTTAAAAAAGTTATTAAAGTTATGACACAATGTAATAAAATATTTTAAAAATAAATACATTACAGTTATTATCTCCAATGAGTCCAGTGCCTCCATTGCCTTCACAGCAGTTCACCTTGAGGCAAGTGAAATATATCTGGCTCAAGACGCTTTTAATAGGCAGACAAGCAAAGCCAATGGGCAGGGAAGAAAAGCATTAAAAAAAGCTAACAGAAATACCGTAATTTTGGGAGTATAAGATGCACTGGAGTATAAGACGCAGGAAGGTTTTGAAGAAGCAAATTAAAAAAAATCTTTTTGCACTCTGCAAACCTCCCAAAAATGGCCCCATTTTTTTTTCCAAAAAAGGAGGCATGGATAGCCTTTAGGAGGCTTGTAGAGTGCTCTGCCCCCCCCCCAACAAGCAAAAAATGGCCCATTTTTTTCAAAAATGGGCACAATTTTTTGTCAAAAAAGGGGCATGGATAGCCTTTAGGAAGCTTATAGAGTGCTTCTCGGGGCTGAGGGGAAATGGGCCATTTTTTTCTCATTTCTATCCTCCCGGGGGCTCTCTGAAAGCCTTCTAAAAGCTATGCACGGCCATTTTGGTGATGGGCGGAGTTTTGGGAGGCAAAAAATGCTGTATTCAGTGTAAAAGAAGCACCCAGATTCTCAGCCTCTTTTTTGAGGGAAAAAGGTGTGTTTTATACTCTGAAAAATACTATATCATGATTGACTGACTTACTGATTGATTGATTGATTGATTGATTGATTGATTGATTGATTGATTGATTGATTGATATGCTGCCCACCTCACTACAGAAAGTATGGACAGCTTACAATATTATAAAAAATTAAAAAGTGCTTAAAATTAAAATAGGAAAAATCGAGTAGAGAAGTTAAAAGTTGATTGATAGTGATGAGGAGAAGAATTGAGGTGAAACTACAGAAGGAGCTTCAACAAGTTGACTTGTGGGCATTGAAGAGTGAGAGGTAGAGTTGGAGAAGGCTTTGCTCAATGTTCTATGAATGGGTGAGAGAAATAAAAAACATCAAATGGGTTTATGCATCTCATCTTGCTTGGGGAATGGTTCCACCAGATAGTGATTCTGGAAATTGTACCGTCTATGATAATAGGCAGAAGGATAGTGATGGGGAGAGCGGGGCCTGCTGAATGCTACAAGAAGGGTACCCGGAAGAACGCTGGGCACTCGAGCCATTTTAGAGCATCTTTCCAAAAGTAATTCATCTAGAAATGTTCTCCTTAATGTTCTATATTTGTAGAGAAAATTAGAATACTGACTTTGTTCATTAACATTTCAAATCTCATTTAAATGTAAATTGTAATATTCTGTTTTTGTGCAAGATTGGGTAGTTAGTGTCATTCCTGAGTAATACATAATTTGTTCCTCATTAGCTCTAAGAATAGATAGAGATGGAGATGGAGATAATGGATGTGGTTAAAAATGGTTCCATTGTCTAATGAAGGATTTGAACAAGCATCCTCTGGATTTTTATCCCTTCAGATAGTACCATTGAAGAATTCCTCCTAATTTATGTTTCACATTTGTTATTAATTGACCCTCCTGCTGTTTCTTATAATAGCAGTGTGTGAGCAGAGAGAAATGTTTTTTTCCTGGTTGATTCATGAGGAATTGGGTGTGCTTCATTTTATTTTCATTCTGACTAAAGGCATCCATAATCCACAGCAGCAATTCAACTGCAGTTTGAAAAATTGGAGTCTTTAACAAGAATTGACTGACCATATATAGCATATTTGCATACTGAAAGGGGGGGAAGGTAAAAATCAGTCTCCATTAAAACATTTAAACAGACTACTTTGATCCTCGCATGCAATAAAGTAGGATTTTTTCCCCATACTTTCAAAAAAGAAAACCTAATATCACTGGATATTGGGTTTATTAAGTTTTCTTTTTGAAGGTATGGGGGAAAAAATCTACTTTATTACTTTTATGCAGAAGTTAATGTTATCTTTCCTTCCTATCTTGAGGGTCCTGTGGGGCATTCTCATATTATAGGGTTAATGTGATATTCAGAGACTATATGGGCGACACAACCATTTATCACTGTAAGTTAGGATAGAGAAAGATTTGAAGCTGAGAGAGCGTCATAGATCAGTAGGCTTTGAATGCAGGAATTCTGAATCAAGCGGAGAACCCGGGCATTGTAAGCAGACTCCCTACTTCAAGTCTTTCTTTTCAACAAAAGAGAAACTCCAATGTAGGTAGGGACAAGAGAATGACTTTTTTCCCTTATGCCTTTATAATTCTTTTGAAAGAAATTCTCCCTTGCTTCTCCCTTGCTTTCTCTTTGTCTCTATCCCGCCCCTTTCATATACAAATACACAGTACATAAATAAATATTTTATAAATGTTGGTTTTGTTGTCTAAAAAGAAATTATCACAAACTAAAAAAATACAGAATCACCAATTAAAAATACTCCGGCTGAGTGACTAAGAGCCAGCTTTTCCACTGGCAATAGTACCAGGAGAATCATAATACAATGTAAAGAATAACTAGGGGGCATTAAGTCATTAGAATTTGTGTTCTAGAGTTTTGTTCTCAATTTGGGAATTGATTAGATGGTCAAATCTGGATGGGATCATCAGCAGTCCAGAATGGAATTCTGGATTGGTTGGATGAGTTGAATGGATGAGTTACTTATCCAAAGCATTTCTACTTATAAAGGGAACCCAGTGACAAGATAATAGAGGGAATATAAATTTGATGAATAAATAAATAAATCCACAAAATCAGATTCAGCAGCCAGGAGTCTCTATCTGTCCAATTCAAGTCGTTTAAATGCAGAATAGAATACCATAGAATGTGGGCTACAGAAAAATGCAAAGGCCATCCAAGGTCATAAGAATCAGACCGAATCCTACAGAAGCCAAAAATGGTTATGAATAGTTTTGCACTTATTTGACAATTGTTGGCAAGCCTGAAAAACAACCAAGCTCTCAAGTTTAAGTATTGTATCTCCTCTGAGTTCAGATGTTGCTAATTGCCTAAGACATTCTGCTTCTTCTATGATGGCGTCCAAAGAAGATGCCTCCTTCCCTCTTTTGCTACATGCACCAGGATTATTCTGTGAAACTTTGAGTCAATACTCAAAGGAAGGCAAGAATGATGTTATCACCCATAACGTAGTAAAGCTTGATAAATATGCACAACTAACCGAGTGTCAAAGATGATGATTTATTTGTCTTCTGTTAAGTAGAAATGAAATACTGTCTCTTGTTACTTTAACACCTTATTTAATAAATACTTCAATTCCTTGAACTGTTAGAATTCAGAGTAAATTCATAATTTTCAGAGTACATTCCGCTTGTACATTTCTAATTGTTGTGTGAATGTTTTCTTTTTCCTTTGAGGTTTTTAGCTTACATATGTTCATTTTTTCATTGAGCCACTGAAATTCTGCTATTCTATTATTTGTCTGTCTGTCTCTCATCTCTCATCTATTTGTCTGTCTGTCTCTCATCTCTTATCTATCTACCTCTTTTTGCAATCTCTCTCACTCTCTCTCTCTCTCACACACACACACACACTCAGGTGTTGATGAAGGCCTTTGTCTCAAGTGTTATATTCTACTTCTCGCCCTGAGTTCTGAACCAGATCCTGGGGGGGGGGGGGGAGAGCAGCATCTGGCAATATTCCTGATCAACCTCTTCCTTCTTAAGAGTATTGCTTGGCCCAATTTCAGCCTGTTCTGGGAACTGGGCCTTGGCTGGTTCTTCTGAGATTTTTTTGAAGCTTCTTTGTCCCCCTCCAGGATGGATTAATGATGGATTAATGGTACACATAACACTGGTTTCAATCCTTCCTGAACAGACATGCTTATATTTGTCCATCTTTGCCCCCCCTAGGAAAAGTCATATTTGGCTCATCTTTCAATTTTGTTAGAAATTTCACAAAAGTGCTCTGTTTCCTCTTTTTTTTTTCCCTTTTGAGTTTTTGAGCTTTACCCTTGTCGAATATTATTCGAATCCTGGCTTTTTTTCTGCTCTCATTTTTTCACCTACCTATACTGAGAAATTATACTGAACTCTAAAGACTAGGCACGCTGCCTTCAGGAATTCAAGATTACTCCTTAGCATTTTTTATTTTGGAAATCTTTTCTATGTTGGCATCCCTAGGCCAGTACCTACTTCGCCTTAGTCCAGCATTCCTATCATTCCTATGGTGGAGGTGATAATGGTGGTGTGGCATTTTTATTCATTATTAGTAGAAAAAACAACAGAAAAGGAGAGGAAGAAAAAGAAAAAAGCAAAGAAAAGCACACAAAATTGCATACTTATCATTGTAATCCCCAATTCATCTATATTTCTCTTTATCTTTTTTGTTATTACTGTTGCTTTAGTTTCGTACTAAGGTGAAAATTCAAAGGGTGAGATTTGATATAGTGATTAAAATAAAAATAATAAAAATGTAAAATATAGTGGACATTATAGGAAAAAGACAAACTAGCAGCTCTCCCTTTCTTTTATTTTTCCTGTTTTCCTCTTCTTTTTTTCTACATTTGCCACCTTAGTATTTTTATACTGCATTTTAAATGTCTATGATTATTGCTTGTTTCTATTTAAGTCTATTTTTAAAGCTGTTTTCATTCTAATTTTCCTTGTTGTGTAATACATTGTCTATAAGAAAAACCATCCCTTCACATTATTATGATGTGCTGTATGGGAGCGTCCGCTTAGAAATGATTTGGTGAAAGGTAAACCATTTATACCATCTGGAGAGAAACTAAAGTGCTTTACAGCTGGATAAATCCTATCAAAGGAGCAAATTTTCTGAAGATGTGCACAAATATAGAACAGTAATATGCAGTTTCTTACGGATCCTAAAGTCATAAGTAACATATTAAAAGTACGGGATAAATACAGAATAAAGATATGTCTAAACTTGTTCCCACTTAAGAAACAATGTGTTCCTTTTTTGTTTTACTTTAAAAATAACATATAAAATAATATATATTTTAATAGGATACTGCACTTTGGTGTTTTTAATCACTCCCTGCTGTATGTAATGGGTTGGCATCTGTTAGCAAATTGATGCAATGCTCCAAATATATCAAAGTGCTTTTTGGGGGGGTTGAGGGGGGGCAAAGAATTTTTACAAAAGTTGGGATGGTTAAAGGACAGAACTATATCAACATCTGAATGTTTCATTTTAGGAAATGAGGTGAAAACCCGTGAAGGGCAGGAGATTGGAAAACACGTGATGTTCTCACCAAGTCATCATAGAAGTTATTGCCTAAGGAACCTTATCATCTACTGGGTGTTTGCAGAGGAAGGCACAAATACTTTCAATTTGTTAACATGAACTGTGAGTTTTGTTGATATGTGTGTATGATTGGTTACTTTCTGATCATGGACCATAATAAGATATCTGATCTTACTGAAGCACAGAGGTTACAGTGTCACAGCCGTAGAAATGGTGAGAAGACACAGTGACCTATTTTCCCTTTCTTTGCACAAATGTCATAGATTTCCCACGTCCATGCTTAGAAACAGTCATTTAGCAAACTTTTCAGCCTGCAGTCTATTATTGTAAAACCATGCCCAGTTCTGTACCTTTCATCTCTATTTTAAATTTTAATAAAAGGGGGAAAAGAATGACATGTATTCCCTAAACTGACAATCTATGCTGTTTTAGCAGTATGCCAAAACAATTTTTACTTAGTATATCTTTAGACAATGAACTTAGTGAGGACAAAGTCACTAATAAAATGTGTTATTGGGCCATCTCCAAGTCTTATGCTATCTATGCTCTCTGAAAAGATAGTAAGAGACTCCAGACATTTTGAATCTCCATGCATACTTTATAAACTACAGTATGAAGATTATAAAGTATGCATGAAGAATCTAGATAAAGGTTCCCTTCACACGTATGTGCTAGTCGTTCCCGACTCTAGGGGGCAGTGCTCATCTCCATTTCAAAGCCAAAGAGCCAGTGCTATCCAAAGATGTCTCCAGGGTCATGTGGCCGGAATGACTAAAAGCTGAAAGTGCACGGAACACTGTTCCCTTCCCACCAAAGGGGGACCCTATTTTTCTACTTGCATTTTTACATGCTTTCGAACTGCTAAGTTGGCAGAAGTTGGGACAAGTAATGGGAGCCCACTCCGTTACGCAGCACTAGGGATTCGAACCACTGAACTACCGACTTTTCTGATCAACAAGCTCAGCATCCTAGCCACTGAGACACCCTTATGGTCTCTAGCTCTGCTGTTATTTCAAGGATTCCTAATAGATACTTATACGTATATGTATATGTGTGTGTATAGATAGATAGATAGATAGATAGATAGATAGATAGATAGATAGATAGATAGATAGATAGATAGATAGATAGGCAGGCAGGCAGGCAGGCAGGCAGGCAGGCAGGCAGGCAGGCAGGCAGGCAGGCAGGCAGACAGACAGACAGACAGACAGACAGACAGACAGACAGACAGACATGTAGTAGAGCTAGACCGACAGACAGAGACAGGCAGACAGACACAAAGTTTCCTCTAAAACATGAATCTATTGGCTTCTGGCTAGTCATCAGTGTCAACACAAGGGTCCTTCACTTTTTTCTTTCATGTGAACTTTGCTGGAGATTTTGACAAATAAATTAAAGCACAGAGCATAGGCTATTTAATAAAATATATTAGAATGCTGCCTTATAATATCCATACATGCGTGTTTTTTTAATCAAACAAGGAAAAAAACTTGTTATATATTTATTTGTACATATATTTTATACTTTGTATTGAGATTTTATATACTTTATATACTAAATATTGATGTATTTAAAAGTACCAGTCACTGTTGTTCAGTTCCCTCTCTCTTCCCCTCTGTTTCCTGCATGTTGTCTTTATATATTAGTTGTACAGCTGTAATGTACAAAACTGACAACTGAAAGATGGATCGGCAGTTACACAGAGCTTCCCTGAGAGCTGGACTTGACAGTCCCATCATATTCCTTGATTCAGAAAGATTCTGTGATTTGCTCTCCATCGAAGCTTCCTGTCACTCATTTTTCCTTTTAATTCTTCTCATTCCTGAGAGACTAAACTTTTCTTCTGCTTGTCACTCATACATTTTAGGCTTCTTTAAACCTCAGAATCTCCAACTTCTCTGTTATTGAAGATGAACTTATTTTCCAGACCACGTGCTAGTGAACAGACAGGGAATGCTTCTTCTTCAGGGCTAAAATGAGGCATTAACCAACAGACACAATGAGAGCTATTTCAAATAGCAAACCTCCATTTCCTCTTTGTCACTTTGCTTCACTAGCTGTCACTGGCTGCACAGGAGTGTAACTCAAAATATAATGGAAATAAATGCACATATTATTACATTATTAGCTGGGTAGAAGCTGGTGTCCTTTTAGCTATATTAACATTCATTTACCATACCACATTTTTCGTATGTTTCTGGTGTTATAGGATTTGGGAATGGAAGCATGATTTGCCAAATTGTCTCTTGCTGAGATCATTTAAAAGGGAAAGCTGGTTTGATTTTTTGCTTGGAGCTATTTCATATACTTTCTGTGTGAGGCCTTTCTCTAGATATAATATTGTGATGATAGGATTGGAACTGAAAATAATACAAAAATTAATCATGCTTTGGACATTTTTATTTGGCCCAGATTTCTAGGATTAAGCATAGCTTTCTTCAATCTGATGTCATCTTCTAGTAAATTGAATTACCGGTGCTAGATTCTGTTTCTTAAACTTGGCATTTTATGATATGAGGACTTTAGTTCCCAGAATTTGCCAGCCAGCGTGGTTGGCTGGAGAATTGTGGGGGGCCAAAAGAGAGAAAAACGCTGTGGCCAGGTCTGGCACACTAATCTGGAAGGCAACAGGTTGGTGGTGATGGGTTAAAGTTGAACCTTGCCCGAAAAGTATTTCAAACTGCAGGGGTCCCTAATTTGATTCATTACTAAAAGAGAAAAGAGATGAGATTTATTAGCAAATAGCAAATTATGATATGGTCTTCACGGAATGCTGTATAAGGTGAGGAAAACATTAGCAAGAGTCTTTAGTACTTTTAATTTCTGATCAGGAGAAGAAATATAACAGATTTGGCAATACTAATCTGATTTTTTTTTTAATCATCTAGTAATCTGCTTGTTATGTTAGATCAGGCGTATCAAACTCTATTTCATTGAGGGCCACATCAGGATTGTGTTTGACCTCAGGGGGCTGGGAGGGCATGGCCAGATCAACATCCCTCATGTCAGGAGCATCTGTGGTGGCTCAGATGGGGCTGGGGGGATCCCCCAGCAGAAATGGAGCTTGGCTTTCGCTGGCAGAGGCACCACAGCCTGGTCCTTTGCTGTTTCCAGGGCAGCTTGCAACCTGGATTCGGCCTGCGGCTTTGAGTTTCACACCCTTGCTTTAGATTGTCAATTTAAGGTATTCAGATTTTTTTCTAATTTTAAGATACTTTGGACAATACGTGTAAAGTATTTTCACAAGGAAGTAAATGCTGTTAAAGACGTATTTATTTTAGGGCATATTTCTCTTGCATTGCATGCAAGGGACTTTCAAATGGTGGCTGCATTTACCTAAGGGCCAAAGTGTCAGGTAAAGATGCTGTGTTTGACAGGTTTCCATTTTCTACCTGATCAAGAAATCCTAGGGAGAAATATAAGGTTGTTATAAGGTAGGGAAAAAGTGGCAGCGTACTAGAGGGAATATTAGATGATTAATCTCTTCTAATAATTAAGTTGTTGTTGTCTTGTAGAAAATATCCCTTAAACAAATAGTGAATTACACCAACAGAAAAGGCTTAGGGAATAGAAGGAATCATGTGCCAATGCCTCAGTGAGAAGTCTTTGATTAAATTGCCACATGGGTAACACAAGCAAACTCATGGCGCCTCCTGATTGTGTAAGCTATTCATATTATATGGCAGCAGCCCCAACTATTTTGACACCCAGGGACCGGTTTCATGGAAGACATTTTTTTTTTCATGGATTGGTGTTGGTGTTGGTGGTAGTTCTGGTTTTGCTCACTTTCCCACTATTCAGCTCCAGCTGTGCAGATTGGTTCCTCAGAGTCCCGAGTACCCCTGTTATAAAGAATGAAGGCATTTAAATGGTGACAAATAAAAGTTACAGGCCACTGATTTAATTCCTCTCTCTTTTGTTCTTTATTTTGTACATAATCCATATATATATATATATGAGGCATTGAGGGAGTGGCTTTTGAGTTTAGGAACTTTTATCTATGTATGTGTATGTATGTATGTGCATGATTTCAGCTTTCTGGGTGCTTTAAAAATCTCTCAGCTGCTTGAAGATACAAAGTCAAAGAAAGAAATAGGTTTCGTTTTATTTATTTATTTATATGCCTCCCTATTCCCAGCGGGACTCAAATGTGAGATACAAATGTAAGGCTTTCACTGGATCCAGCTTAGAACAAAACTCAGATCTAGATTTCTTGGTCAACGTACATGCTAACCACTTAGATGAGAAAAGCCAAAGATACCTGCTTTCTAGACAAAAGGCCTTGGATTAATCCCTGACGTTTTGAGACAGGAAGCTCAGGAAATTCCTGTTCAGAACTCACACAATTGAACTAGACGAGGCAGAGATTCCCTCTTGTTCCTAAATCCCCTTGACTGGGAGGGCTGAGAATGAGCCTTTCTTCTTGCAATGCACAGCCAGCAGAGTCTCAGAGCCTGTTGTCCAAAAAGGTTAACGTGTCAAAGTACAGAAGCTGTGAGCAGCACCATTGACTCGTATTTGCAAGTAGCCTCAGGTTCCATCAGATGCATTATTTTATGACACTCCGGGTGGTTTTCAAATAAATGACAGTAAGTATTTGGTAGAGATCAGACAACCTTGAACTCATATGAAGAATCTGAATTAAAAGTCTGATTTAAAAGAAGAGCAAAATAATAATTTAAGGCTAGCTGTTTTGGGTGACACCTAATGGCTGAATGATGGTACTGTGTCTGGATACAAATAAAAATTGCCCTGTGCACATTTGAAAAGTATACTCAGAACCATCTCTTTCCAGGCTATAAAACCACAAAAGTATTAGGAAATGCTGGCCCAAACAACAATTCTTCTTATTTTCTTCCTTTTTTTAGAGGAATCTCATATAATTTCAAATTAAGACTATGTTTTCACTGCTGCTGATTTCTTCAGAATGTTGATTAACATAATGCACCCTTGCAATTCAAACACTCGCATACATTTTCTGATATCCAATTTTTATAGGCAAGGTCAACCTTCACATTAGGCAGTTGAGGCAACTGTCGAGTCAAATATGCTTGATGATGAAGAACAATAGTGAGTTATAGCAGGACTGAGAGACTTACAAGACCATTTTGGGGTCCTCTTTGCATCTTTAAACCTCTGAGATGGGCTGGGGGGGGGGTTGATATAGCTTCATGGCCTGTATAAAAGTAAGACAAACTCTCAGCCTGCTTGTGTTTTCTTTATAAAACCAGGCAATTTTGTCTTACAAAAATAAAATATTTTGGCCTTCCTTGAATATACAAGGAATACAAAGAGGAGATGAAAGATGTTTTGTTTTCCCCAGCAGCAGATTCTGAAATGTTTGCACAGATAATTTGTATAGAGCAGAGCTCTGCATGGTCATAAGAAGCCAGTTTCATTTAAGAGTGTATAAGTTCCCTGCCAATTGGGGCGCGTAGATCTTCCGAGGAAGTGGGTGCATTTGTGTCTTTGCTTTGCTGCTGCTTGAAGTTCTGCTTTCCAAACTTTGGGCAGGGATTATTGGCTTCTTCCTGCTTCTTTCTGCCGTGTTCACAGGAGCAGCGACAGGAGCAGCTGCTGGGCGTTTCTGTTTCTCCCAAAAGCTTGGCTGAATGGACAGAAGGACCTGATTAAGGAAAAAAACCATTTAAGACATTCAGTAACCTTTGCCCCTTCCTGCCTCAGAAGAGGCTCCCTGAACCTGTCTCCCCTTCTACAACTTGAAAGTAACTTTAAGCTGATTGTCTCAAGTCTTACGAGAAGGATGGAACTTTTGCATCTTCTTAAGAGAAGGTCTGAGGGGTTTTGTGGTATTAGCAGTAGAGTATGTATTTGTCACACAAAACCCTGAACTTGTATATGGACACATTTTTGTAGCATATAACTTCAACCTACAACTACTTGAACTGGCTTGCAAAAATCCAGACATATTGAAAAACAAAACAAGACAAATGCTAATTTTGGGTTGCCACCAAGTGGTTCTTCAGATATTTGTAGCCCAATAGGGTAGTAGCCTGACCTTATTTCAACAGCTTGCAAAGGCAGATTCCTTTCAACCAACTCACCCACTTTATCCCGCCTCTGACCCACTTTTATTCAATTGGGACCCAGTTGGGATCAGGGAAAATTAGTGTCACTGATGCTTTTGGTCATATCTGACTGTATGGGGCTTCCTGCTTGGTGCTGCTCTTCCAAAGCACTGTTCAATCGCATATTGTTAAGGGATGACAGAAAAGTCTGATTTTCCTTCATTCCAAATAAAATATGAACATGAATAAAAGCAGGTGCATCCTTCTCACTATCTTCTTAAAGGTGTGTCTTTAATCGTAATCCAGAAGGAAGTGGAAGTGGTGGAGGAGGAGAAGGAGGAGGAGGAGGAAGAGGGAGGTTGTTTGAGTTTACTTGATATAATTTTTTATCCGTTACAAAATTTGTACTGTTTAGTGCTTGGTAGCTTTGGATACAGTATATAATGCGATGATCTGTTGTTGTTTTTTCCCTCGTAAACTACTGCCTGCTCTTTTTCCGTCAAAATTCATTTCTCTTTGCCAGTTAACCTTTGTGCCCTATAAACAGAGATCTGTCCAGGTAACAAGAGCATTTGAGCTCCTAAGCAAATGGCAAACTTCAGGGATGAATAGGTCAGACTTCTGAAGAGAAACTCTTTTCTCAGAAAACGTTGCCAGTGACAGAATACTCATTAAGGTTATGACTACCCTGTTAGCCAATGGATTTTATATGACACTGTGCGCGCGCGATCTCTTAAGAATAAGCCCTAGAGTGAAAATGTGGCTGAGAAGATAATTGCCTAATATTCAGTCATGGTTTTTATCAATTGTATTTTAATCTTGAACTTCAACTACAGAATACCTGCTTTGCATTCAGAGGACAGGGGTCCCACCTGCAGCATCTCCACCCGGAGCCACTGGTAACACCCCCTTCTGAATCCCATTTTGCACCAAAATATGCTGCTGTGTGATCTAGGTGTGTATATGTGTTTTGTATGGAATTTTAATTCTAGTAGTGTTCATAACAGTCATTTCCCTTTTAGGCAGATGTTCAGGCTGTACTTTATTATGCCAAATAGAAAGCTAACCCATCTTTTGTTTCCACATTACTTTTGCTGTAGAAATGTTAGCACCTCATTACATAAGTACAATTAACTTCATATATGCACCAAATCTGCCATTCAACAGAAACAGCAGGCATGGCCCACTAGAATGAAAAAAAATATCATAGATGTGGCAAACTCCTTTTTCAAACAATACATTCACACATCTGCCCAGTTGTGCATCTATTTAATAACTGGTTGAGGTACTAACATGGAGATAACCCCTAGCCTGCTTCAGGCACAAGAGCCTACAGTACATCAGAAAGTTTCTGGGCTAATACCAGAAAGGTTCACACTTCCAAGATATGAGGGGACAGAATCAAAGTTTCCATTAAGATTATCTTCACGTATAATTGGAAGCTTAGGATTTAATATAATCAGTGGAATCCTATAAGTGTCAACCCAGACATAAATTCCATATGGCTAAAATTCCACAATGTTGGGAGTATTTACTCTCAGGGAAGCGTCTGTTGAGATTCTGAGTCATTCAGGTCCTGGTTGTCCTAAAGGTGCTTTTTCAAGGGGCAACTGGACTCTCTTTGTTTTTCCCTGAAGACGTTTCACTTATCATCCAAGGCCTGAAGAAGCTCCTTCAATGGGAAGCAAAAATGCCAAGGAAATCTTCAAGGGCAAACAAAGAAAGTCAAGTTGCCTCTTGAAAAAGTACTTTTGAGACACACTTGGGGAAGTTAAATGTTCAGTGTGTATCTGATCTACCATAATTGCTTTGTTTTAGTGCAACTTGCAAGTTTTGCAATTGGTGGATAAAGTTCAACAGCACATACCTGAACATGAATAAAATAATATCCTGCCTACATTTAGTGGGAAGCTAAATGAATGACTGAGTTATTTTTTTTAAACTCTCGTTACATTCCAGGAAGCTTAGTAGACCTATAAAATGGGCTAAAGTTCTGACTCTTTGGATGGTATCATATTTTTGCTATTCCCACAATAGCTGATTTTTTTCTTTCTTTCTTCTCCAGTTGACAAAATGCAAAATCTTTTTTTCCCAAAATCTTTTTTTGCTCTAGTTTAGCAAACCCCAGAACTGCTACAGTACAACCAGCATATCTTCTTAAAACTTTTCTATCCAATATCCTCATTCCATTTCTGTAATGCACCGTAGTTTCCTAGCCTATTGGAATGTGTGGGGGGAGTGAAACAAATAAAAAAACAGTAAAATGGAGGTTTTAAAAGTAACAAGGTATTGTCCTTGTACCCCATCTTTTCTAAAGAAATGTTTGAAATATAACAGATAAAATATGTTGACAGCATGTTCATTTATTTCTGCTCATGTCCATTTTGACGAGCAGAAAAATGAAACCAATGACCAAACAATGCTTGATTTTATTTTGTGATGAGGCTGAGTTGTCAAGGAAGAAGAGATAGACAGCATCACCACCAGATGGATTCATTGTACTGGCTGACAAACCATACTCAATGAGTAGTCCTTAAAAGGTCTATGTCTACATGGAGGGAAGTAAGCAGTGGGGTACCACAGGCTTCCTCTTAGGGCCAGGACTCTTCAATATCTTCATAAATGACTGAGATGAGGGAATAGAAGGGAAACTTACCAAATTTGCAGATGATACTAAGTTGGCAGGAATAGCTCACACACTAGAAGATAGGCTGAAGATCCAGATGGATCTTGACAGACTTGAAGACTGAGCTCTATTTAACAAAATGAAATTCAATGAGGAGTAAAGTAGAATCTTACACTTAGGCAAGAGAAACCAATAGTACACAGAAAGACTGAGTGAAACCAGTCTTGTTAGCAATAACTATGGAAGGGATCTTGGAATCTTAGTGGACCATCAATTAAATATGAGCCAACAGTGTGGGGGGGGGGGCAGCCAAAAAAGCCAAGGCAATCCTAAATTGCATTAACAGAGGGATACAATCAAGATCAACTGAGGGACTAATACCACTCTACAAAGCCTTAGTAAGACCATACCTAGAATAATGCATTCAGTTTTGGTCACCATACTATAAAAAGATGTTGAGACTCTAGAAAAAGTGCAGAGAAGAGCAACCAGGATGCAGACTGTAGACTAGAACATATGAAGAATGTTTGCAGGAACTGGGCATGGCTAGCCTAGTGAAGAGAAGGGCCAGGGAAGACACAATAGCAATATTCCAATATTTGAGGGGCTGCAACCGAGAGGAAGGGGTCAAGCTATTTTCCAAGGCACCCAAAAGGCAGGCAAGGAATAATGGATGGAAACCGACCAAGGAGAGATTCCTAGAAATAGAAGAAATACCTAGAAATAAGGATAAATTTTCTGACAGTGAGAACTATCATCCAATGCAACAGCTTGCCTTCAGAAGTTGTGGGTGTTTCATAACTGCAGGCTTTCAAGAAAAAAATTGGACTGCCATTTGTCAGAAATGGTGTAGGATCTCCTGCTGGGGTGAGGGATTGGAGCAGATGACCTACAAGGTCCCTTCCAACTCTGTTAATCTTAATGTTAAGGAAGGGAAGAAGACATTCTGTTGCTATTCATTTTCTCTTGAATTACTTGAACTTTCTTGACACAGAGAGAGAACAGTGTGTTTCTCTTAAAAAGGTGAACTTCTTAGATCAAAAATCAAAATGTCACTTTATGGTATCATCATTTTCTAGCAGAATGTTCATTTGAGGGATAAATATAGCTATCTGTCTTCCCAAACTTTTCTATTAATCTAAAGCCATGGAGATGTCTCACACTGTTCAGGAAACTGACTCCATTCTGGTAGATTGTTCTTATGAAGAACCAATGGTACCTGGGAATAAAATCAAATGGAAAACTTGCTGTGCTGAATACTCATGTAAGTAGGGAAATGTTTCAGTCTCCTAAAATATTATGGCTCCTTATCTCAAAGACCACCATAAAAAAGAGGCAAGATTCTGACTCATTACTCAGCTGGAATTGATCAGCAAATTAGCACAGCAAGTAAATAATATCATTACGAGTGTTTGGGCTTCCTGGGAGGAGCCTACTGGTGGGGGCAGCAAAAAATCAGCTGCCTCCGAATTCCTGGCTACGTACCTGTTTAGAGGATCTTCCATCTGACGTCTTATCAGGTTTTCTTATCCTTCAGGCAAGAAGGAAAGAAGAAACTGTTTTGCTGGCAAATGCTCTTCGATTTTTGCAGCTTTTGTGCTTGCAGGAAAGGGGGGCTAGCCCAAGGCAGAACGGCTGTCCGTGCTGGGAACTTCAAACTGCCTTGTGCAGGACAAAGTAGGTCTCTCCCACTCTGCTCTAAGCTTTGTTTGATTTATTCTTATCACGAGCTGGATCCGTTTACTGTGGACAATAATTGCTTATCAACATTTTAGCTTCTTTTCTTTTTCTCCTCCGAAAAATTATTTACTCAGAGGCTTCTAAAATGGCGCCGAGCAGGCTGGCCTCTCCGGTAATAACGAACACTTTTTGCTAACTCTCACAAAAATTCAAAACAAAAGAGATTGCTTATCATTTGTTTTGGTTTCACAATAGAAGAATTTTACTCCTTCATTAACCTTGCTTATTTGGAAGTTAAATGGTGATGAATCTGTTGAATGGTCTTGTTACAATGTTTACTCACTGAAAGTTTTGCCAAGCCTTAAACTTCAAAATAAAAGCCTCTTTACTTAAAGCTGCAAACTCAGGCAATAGAGTTTTATTAACTGCAGGCAGACAAATTTTGAAATGGCCTCAAAACCAAATATTAACTTGAAGACGTCACCCTCTACTTCCAGGGGCACATCCTCAGTGCCTGGCACAAAGCTGCAGCCTCCGCTTCCTACACCCCCTGCTGGGGATGTGTTAACGAAAGAATTTTTCCTGAGTAATCTAAGCGAGGCTCTCAATGCACAGACAATTAAAATGGAAGATAAGTTTAGAGATAATAGAGAGGAGGGAAAAGAGGAAATAAAAGAAATGAAAGAAGAAATTAAAAGTGAAATTAAAAGTGAAATAAAAGGACTTAAACAGGAGTTGTATGAGAAATTTGAGGCTAAGGTTGATAAAATTAGAGACGACATGCTGAGTCTTGTAACTTTATTAACAGAACATATTTCTGGAGTGGAAGATACTCTAGAGGTTCTTAATGATGCCAATGCTAACTTGACATTGAAAACAGAGGTGGTGGAACAAAAAGTGGAAAATGCTGAAAAAGAAATTATTATGATACAGTACCGACAAATGGAGTTCGCATTAAGAGTAAGGGGGCTGCGTGAGGAGAAACAGGAGAACCTGAAACAGATCCTATCGGAAGCCTTTGACCGCCTGATGGGAAGACCAGGGACCAATCAAGACTGGCGAATTGACAAAGCTTACCGCGTTAACTCCTGGCTGGCAAAGCAGAAGCAGCTTCCTCGAGACATCGTTATATATTTTACTACAAGAGAGTTTAGAAATATGGTACTGCAAGCATCTTATAATACTAAGCTTCAAATTGGCGGTCAAGACCTGGCTGTTTTGAAAGAGATACCACCTCAAATGTTAAGAGCCAGGAGGGACTACACTTTTTTGGTCGAAGAACTCAGAAATCGTCAGATACAGTATAGATGGGATGCACCATTTGGCATCATATTTACATTTGATAAGCAAAGATACCGCCTCAACTCTGTATGGAAAGCCCAAGATTTTTATTATAATATATTGAAGGCCGGACACCCTGCACCATCTGGACCTAGAGAAAGACCACAAGAAGGACAGGATAGACAGCAAACTACACAACCACCAGACAAGATGGAGCATCTCTCTTCTCTAGAAGTGCAAGGTGCTATGGAACCAAGACCTAGCCGCATGACTACTAGACGTATGGAGAAACAAGCTAAAAAGCAACAGCATCAACAATCATCGGCCATCGATCAAGGATCTACAACAACAAATCTGGAAGCAATGGGAGGAGCTAGACCTAAGGTTAAACAGGCTGTGCAGGAAGCTCTAAAAATGCTTCAACCAACCAAAGATGACAACTAAGATTTTAACATGGAATGTCAACGGACTGAACTCTCCACAGAAGAGGAAGAAAATATTTCATTATCTCAAACAGTTTAAGAACGATGTAATTTGTTTGCAAGAAACTCATATCAAGTCAACTGATCAAAAATATTTGATCAACTCAAAACTTGGTCAACATTTTGCAGCTTCTGCTATGGAAAAGAAGAATGGTATAGTTGTATACTTAAGAAAAGATATGAAAGCTGAATTAATAGAAGCAGATCCCTTCGGAAGATATATTGCTTTAGACTTAATCTTAGAAGGGAAAAAGACATTACTTTTGGGAATTTATGCTCCCAATCAACAGCAAGATAGATTCTATAGAAATCTTCATGCTAAATTAGTACAGTGGGGCTATAGTTCCTGTATACTATTGGGTGACTGGAATGGAATGATAGATACTAAGAGAGATAAGAAGATTTCCCGCCTAAATACCAAGATGCGAGCAAAGTTACCCAAATCTTTCTTTGACATTATGGATGATTTTGAATTGAGAGACATTTGGCGAGAAAGAAATGCAGAGGAATATGACTTCACTTTCTTCTCGGACAGGCATCAATCCCTTTGCAAACAAAGATTGCAGCTAGGGTCCTTTCGGACCACAACCCAGTTTGGATGGAGTTGGGAAGGGTAGTGCAGGCAAGAAGGTCTTGGAGATTGAATGAAAACTTATTTAGATATGAAAAGTATATTAATGATTGTAAAAAATTACTATCTGAATATTTTGTTTTGAATATGAATAAGGGTACATCTATGGAATTTGTATGGGACGCAAGCAAAGCGTATATGAGAGGAGTTTTGATGAATATAAATAAAACACATAGAAATAAGCAAGGGTTAAAACGAACAGAACTGGAAGAGGAAATTAAGAGAAAAGAGCTGGAGTTAACAATGAACCCAGATGATACAAAGGTTAAGGAAGCTATTAACATATTAAAATCTCAATTTGACATGTTGATCTCTGACCAGGTGGCTACTAATCTATTATATGCAAAACACAATACTTTTTGTAATGCAAACAAACCTGGCAGATGGTTAGCTTATCAGATTAGGAAAAAAAGGAAAACTCGAAATATATCTAAACTGATTTACAGAGGGAAGGAGGTGTTTCAACAGGAAGAGATTCAAAAGGCTTTCTGGGAATTTTTTACAGAACTGTATAAAGGGGATAAAATTAATGGTTTAGACATAGATAAATATTTAGACAAAGAGAAAATACCTTCAGTTAGAGAAGAACACAGGCAAAAATTGAATCAACCAATAACCTCGGGGGAAATCCTGCAGGTAATTAAGCAATTAAAGTCAGGGAAAGCACCAGGTACAGATGGCTTGACAGCGGTTTACTATAAAAACTTACAGTTAGAAATGGTAGAACCTCTTAGAGAATTATTTAATATGATTCAAACGGAAGGTAAAGTCCCTCCATCTTGGAAGACAGCGTTTATATCTTTGATACCCAAAGAAGATCAGGATACTACTCAACCCAAAAATTATAGACCTATTTCATTACTGAATGTAGATTATAAAATTTTTACTAAAATATTAGCAAATAGGTTAATGTTGGTCACTCAACAATTGATACATACGGACCAAACAGGTTTTATACAAGGGAGACAGATGAAAAGTAATGTTAGATTAATTATTAATGCATTAGAATATTTGGGAAAGAACAACCAGATCCCTGCTGCGTTTATATTTTTGGATGCTGAGAAGGCCTTTGATCGAGTTAACTGGCAATTTCTGTTGATGATATTGCAAAAAATGCAGATAGGAGATAATTTTTTACAGTCAATTAAAGCAATATACCAACAGCAAACAGCACAAATCATAGTCAATGGAAGTCTAACAGACTCTTTTCAAATTGGAAAAGGTACAAGACAGGGCTGTCCTTTGTCCCCATTATTGTTTATTATAACTTTGGAAGTATTGTTGAATAAAATACGGGGCTTGGATGGTTTAAAAGGGATCAAGATTAGGCAGCAAGAATATAGAGTCCGCGCTTTTGCGGATGATTTGGTTATAATATTGGAACAACCGCAGGAATCCAGTATGGTTTTAATGAATATGATTAATCAATATGGTCAAGTGTCGGGCTTTAAAATAAACTTAGGAAAAACCAAAATATTAGCTATAAATATGAATATTAAACAAAAGGAAGAATTAGGAGTGATGCTAGGATGTGAGGTAGTTAAAAAAGTCAAATATCTTGGAGTTAACATTTTAACTTCAAATGGGAAATTATATAAGCATAATTATGAACCACTTTGGCATAGCATACAGACAGAGATGAAAAAATGGGAGAAATTGCACCTATCTTTGCTGGGTAGGATAGCGGCAGTGAAAATGAACATTCTACCAAAATTTTTATTTCTCTTCCAAATGTTACCTATACTAAAAAAAGATGCGAACCTTTTAGAATGGCAGAAGGGTATTAACAAATTTGTGTGGGCAGGAAAGAAGCCGAGGGTAAAGATGAAAATAATGCAAGATGCACGTGAGAGAGGAGGATTGAAACTACCTAATTTAAAACTATATTATGATGCAGTGGCATTATCTGTAATTAGTGATTGGATTCACTTAACCAATGATAGAATATTGAACATTGAGGGACACGATCTGCTATTTGGTTGGCATGCTTACCTGTTATTCAATAAAAAATTGGATAAGAACTTTAAAAGTCATATTTTAAGAAATGCTTTATTGCGGGTCTGGAAGAAATACCAATATAAATTAAATGACAAGATACCCATGTGGGCAATTCCTAGACACGCAATTGAAAATATGAATACAGCACAAAAACAGGACAGAATTACTTACAGACAGCTTCTTACCTCGGAAAGGGGGGTATTACAATTAAAATCTTTAGAGGTATTAAAAGAGGAGAAGGTAGTTCAAACATGGTTCCAGTATGGGCAATTACAGGCTAGGTGGAAAATAGATCAAAAAATTGGTTTTATTCAAGTTGAGGATAATCTGTTTAAACAAATAAGAGATCAAAGCTTAATGCATATAAAGAGGATATATAATGTATTAATACAGATGGATTCAGAAACAGAATTAGTTAAAGATTGTATGATAAAATGGGCTCAAAATATTGAGGAACCAATAATGTTGGACACATGGGAAAGAATCTGGGTAAGAAATGTGAAATTTACACAAGCTCAAAATCTGAGAGAAAATTTTTACAAGATGTTCTATAGATGGCATTTAGATCCTAAAAAGTTGGCTTCTATGTATCCGAATGTACAGCCTAAATGTTGGAGGTGTGGTTCTCTCGATGCTACATATTATCATATATGGTGGACCTGCCAAAAGGTTAAGGCATTTTGGATAAAAATATGGTGGGTCATGCAAAATGTTTTTAAAAGAAGGATAAAGTTTAGTCCTCAGTTATTTTTACTAGGTATATGTACTGACTTTACAGTGGTAGAGACCAATTTGACTTTGCACCTGATAACTGCAGCAAGACTGTTGGTGGCGCAATATTGGAAGAAGGAAGACTTGCCTACAATCCAAGAATGGACATTGAAAGTAACAAACTTAGCCGAGATGGCTAAAATATCGGCATATCTCAAAGATCATTCAAATGAGAGATATAAACGAGACTGGAAAAAATGGATTGACTATATACAAAATAAATACGGGACTAAGAAATTCCAGTTAGCCTATGCTTAAGATCAGGAATGATTTAAATTATTTAAAGTTAGCTTAGCAAGAAGAAGCTAAGATCAATGTAGAGATGTTACTAATTTCTTTATTTCTTTTTTCTCAATAGATTTTAGACTGTGTTAGTTAAAAATCCATACCGTGTACGGGTTCTGGGAAGTCGGGGGGGGGAAGGAGGAGGGGGGGTGGGGGGTGGAGGGAGGGAGGGGTACACACAACAAAAAAAAAATTGTACTTCAATGTCTTAATGATTGACAAATGATGACATATTTGTGTTTTTTTTAAAGAAAAATAAAAAAGTTCTGTTTAAAAAAAAAAAAATATCATTACGAGTGTTTTTATTGCTATTAAAATAGTCCGCTGTACATTGTTCCCAACTGTTAAGATTGGTTGCAATGGCTCCAAAAATCCCTAGATGAAATATCTTTATCTTATGTCTCAATTAGCTTCTGTGCACAAATAGACAAAAATCCAGAACCAGAAGCAAATGGGGAGATGCAGGTTCACAAGATGTGGCCAACAAAAGGAAGATAACTTTCCATGTGACCATTTTTTTTTTTGTAAGTGGCAAAACAACCTCAAAGTCACAACTCTGCTTTCTGCAAATTTGTGGTGCAGCTCATAATGCAAAGATGAAAGGGCAAAGCTTGTGGGGTGATTTCACAGCACACATCACATCATTTGAGGACCTTTGTGGTTAGGTCTGTCGTATTGCCTCAATTATTATATTGCATAAACAAACAGAGGTCGTGCAATATGTAACCAGTGTCTGCAATTTTATTTTGGTCGCTGGTGGTAAATAATTGGATCTATAATAACTTTGTATGGTGGATATTGGTTCTTTCTTTGGGAGCAATTTGGGTCACAGACTGGCATGGTGGGGCCATTCATTCTGTGAGTTTTGGATTCTAAATAATAAATGTTTACCAAATAGAACTTTTATGACAAGTTTTTGACATGTCTCGCTGCTTCTGTTACGTAAGGCCTGTATATCATTTGGTATAATGTATGCAGCTAGGACATTTTCCAGGTAATTGAGATACACTTTACTTTATAAAGGTTCCTACCAAGGTTACTAGTCTGTGTGCTCATTTGTGCTGCTGCTAAATGAGCAACCAAGACCTAAACATTTTTATTCTGAGCTGCAGTAGAACCAAAGTATTTGTGAACTCGGACAGCAGATGCATTTGATAAGATAATTTCTGGATCTCAAATGGAAATCGCATGATGAGTCCTGCCAATGACTACAGTGCTGCCACTTACAAACATGGCTTCCAAGCTAAACTTTTCTTAAAAGTCTTTTCATTAGAGGTTAAAAAGAGTGGAGGGAGGGAAGAGAGATGAATTGCACACATCTGTGAGAAAAGATTTCGGAAAGTGACATTTAAAATACTGAAGCAGAATAAAAGCGGAATAAAAAAAGTATTTTCATTCCTATTTCTTTGGACTGTTCTCTTTCATAAACTACTCTGTATTTTATATGTAATTCATGTGAAGATTTTATTGATTTCCTTGGAATCTCGCCGTTCTCAGCTCTCATTGTTCCCTTATAGAACGGTGCTTATAGATAATTTCCATGTATAGTGCTGTAATTTTAAGTGAGGAGCTTTTCTGCATTTAAATTCCTCAATTCCGTGTGTTCATTAAGTAGCCTTCTCTGGTGCAAGCTTTTAAAATATAAATTATTTCTTCTTCTCTTTTCTTCATTTCCCACCTTTTTATTTAACCAAAGCTCTGGAAGTTAAGTAAACTGCAAACAAAAAGATGCAGATTTTCCAATAAATCTATTGCAAAATCCCTTCTAAAGTTAGCACAATGTAGTCCTATTAAAGTGATTGGCATAATGGGCCAGATTTATACTGATGAACATACCCATGCTTCCATAAGTGTTTTTCTAAGTGTTTCCGTAAATAAAATGTTACCTCTACTTTTACATTAGGGCTCCCTCTCCCTCTCTATGTCTCTCTCTCTCACACACACTTCATTTTTGCTTTGGACAGAAGAAAGGTGGCTATCCAAGGAGAAGGAGAAGGAGAAGGAGAAGATGTTGGAAGAAATGTCCATCTGGTTCAGTTCCAAGCCAGGAGGAAGGCACAGGAGACGAAATGGAGGGTGGTGCCTGATTGGAAAGAGGATCCATTTATTGATGAAACAGAACCACCAAGCACTTGTGATTCTGGGTAGCTGACCACATGGAGTTGGGGGAGGGGTATTTATACCTTCTCTTGGGCTTTGCACTTGAACTTCCTGTTCCTATGCAAGAACATCTATTCTATTGGCTGTTGTCAGACTCCCATGGGACCATGTAGGGGTCATGTGTAAAGTACCCTAACGATGCCTAATAAGCAACCCAATATTGTAATACAAAAAACAGTGATTTATTAACAGCTTCATTAGGCATTCTTCATTAGGCATTTCTTATTCGCAGCCATCTTTTTTTGCTTTCTTTATCTGCTTTTGAACTTTGCCCGTGTTTCTGTCTTCCCTCCAGTCTTTGTCATAAATCACGTTATCCATAGCTTCATTCATCTCAACCCAGCTACTGTAATCTGAGATCCCGCTCCGCCAACGTTCTGCATGGAATGTCAACACAGAGAGTTGACATCACGTTTGTCTGAGCTAAGATTGGTTAAAGTTTGCTGGGATGGTGCAATGAAGGGGCTTGTGTTCTGAAAGGGTGTTGGGTTAATCCTATTATGTCCCGAATGATTATACCGTCATCCTGAAGGTCTTTTCTAGATGGGCCGGCCCAATCTTTCTCAATGGGCACAAAATATCTGCTTCTGAAAAGGAGGGTGCTAAGGCTCTGAGGGAGGGGTGGGGGCTAACTTTCTACAGAGATTATATATGTCTCTGACTCTCAGTGATGCTAGGCAGATTACAGAAGGATGGGGTGATGGTGAAGAAAACAAAAGGAAGAAAGAGGCATCAGCCATCATCTCCAACCCTTTCCTGCTGGTTGTCTTCTTCTCTTCCCTTCCACCTTTCCTAATGTTATAAATCATTCCAGACAGTTCCCAAGAAAGCACAAACCAGCTGAATGCTTTCAAAATACCCATCTGGGCATGTAAAGACCTTTATTTCTCAGCCATGTTTTGAGTCTCTGTGTATTTTTTTTAAAGTGGATTAGAGGCTTTCGTAAATCATAAATATATCAATAATTGATAACAAAAGGCCTCCTGCACAACTATGACTTTTCAGCAGGCATTTTTCCAGTCGTGGGATTCAACTATATAAAAGAATAAGGTATTGACAAACAGTGGAGCACGTGCTTTGTTTGAACTCCAGCAGTTTTGTTGAGACTGGAAAGTAACCCTTGGCGAGGCTAAACAGCAGGTGCGAATGTACACGGCCTTAATTCACACCTCAGCCCAGCAGGCCTGAATTGTAGGAGTCCATTTCAACTGCCCTAAGAATATAGACAACATCAGTAATGCAATATAATGGGAAGTAATTGCAAGTGCCTGTGAATCCAGCTTATTATTAGCTTCCGAGAGACCAGAAGGTCTCGCTCATTGTGATAATCAGGGTAGAGAAATAGCGCTTCTATCTGCTGTGTATTATATTCCACGAAGAAGTAAGTATATATGAAGCATATTTATATACTTTGATACACAGCATCAAAGCAGAAAATGTCTATAGAATAAAAGCCTTGATGGGGGTCCTCAAACTATCTCCCATGGGCTGGATATGGCCCACCAAAGCCACATGTGACCACAAGGCTGTCCTGCCCACATCACCCTGCCTATCCACTGCCCCCCCCACCTTCTGGAGGCCAGAAACAGGACCATTTTTGGGGAGCAAAATGCTACTGGAGGCCAGGCCCCATGTTTGGCTTCCCCAGCCTCCAGAGAGAGGGGGAGGCACACACACACAAACAGAAGACCTTCATACACACCCCAGAGCAGCCACATCCCTCCACTAACCTGCTTTCCACCTCCAGGAGCATAACAAATTAAAGTTTAATTTGTGTGTATTGTTTTGACTGCTAAATTGGCCATGCCCCCCCCAGTCACATGCCCACCATGCCCACCCAGCTGGTCCAGCCCCCCCCCCATCAGTCTGAGGCTCTGTGAAGTATCCTTCTGTTTAAAAAGTTTGAGGAGTCCTGGCCTTGACAATATTCCATCATTATCTTGAGGGAGATGACTGTATGGTTCATATTAATTTTCACAATCAAAAATCCATTTTGTCAGATTCTGCATCACATTAAATGTTTTTAAAGGAAATATATATTTGATTTTTATGTTATTTATCTCTTCATGGCAGATAGATATCTTTGGTAGATATCTTTCCCCAAGAAAATATTGATTTAATTAAACCTTTTTCTATATATCTTTCTCTATTTTTGCAGATCGTTTAAAATATATGGAATGATATATTGTGTTTGCAACATTTAGAGAAGCCTGACATCCGAAGCACCTGTTTGAATCTTCATGATGGGTATGGAGGTATAAAGTATGCAAAACTGTGGGCTATTTGAATAATTACCTTAAGATGGAATGGTAGAGAATTCTGATCAGGAAAAACATTTCTGGAATTTTGAGGCAAAGTGAAAGAATGATTCTCACACGGAGCAATAAATTTCCCTCTAATAAGGTTAACTGTAGAAATATTGAGAGTTATTAGAAAACAAAGGAAAACCTTGATGCAGATACTTAGCCTAATGTAGTATGATATTCTATATTCTGGCTATTTAATAATCCTGCATTGTTACAAATATGGTGCAATCCCATTTTCCCCTTTTATCTGTAACAAGGTCATTGAGATGTGAGTTTCCTTTATCCAATCTATAGCTGATGATATTTTTTTTAAAAGAGATAGAATTGTGTAGCTATGTATCTCTTCTTCCCTGCCTTTATCAATCTTTTTCAGATGTTGTAATGTCAAGTGTTACTTACAGACTGTGAAACTTTAAAAACCTGAAGGATTTGTGAGTGTTTTTAAACATTTCATTCATATCTCTTTTCCTTATTTCTTTACAATGAAAGCCCTAAAATCATACTTCACAAGGCGTAGTGCTGGCTGTGGTTTGGCTGGCTTCAAAAAAGGCTTCCTTCTTTGGAAGTCCTGAGGATGAATAGCTATTATTCTAGATGGAAGTATGGCTACTTCGGAAGGTCACCGGCTTCAGGACTTTCTTCTGCATTTGGTAGGCCTCTGTGAGATCACAGTAAATTAGATTGGCCAGCAGAATGCTATTTATCTTTTTACATTGTGCCAGTTGATGTTATTAAGGAATAATTAAATCCATGTATAATGGTTACACTTCCACCCCTAAATGAGGCTGAAAATTTGGGTGCGTCTTATACTCCAAATGTAGTTTTTTCAAAGCTGTTTTTCAGCCCTAATGAGGTGCTAATGAGTGAAGCAATCTTCTCTGCTTTGCCTGCTTTTTTCATTGCTTCTTTCTCTGATGATCAGCTGTGCTTAATACAATACAATTACAATAGCAGAGATGGAAGGGACCTTGGAGGTCTTCTAGTCCAACCCCCTGCCTAGGCAGGAAACCCTATACCGTTTCTGACAAATGGCTATCCAACATCTTCTTAAGGACTTCCAGTGTTTGGGGCATTCACAACTTCTGGAGGCAACTTCTGTTCCACTGATTAATTGTTCTAACTGTCAGGAAATTTCTCCTCAGTTCTAAGTTGCTTCTCTCCTTGATTAGTTTCCACCCATTGCTTCTTGTTCTACCCTCAGGTGCCTTGGAGAATAGCTTGACTCCCTCTTCTTTGTGGCAACCCCTGAGACGTTGGAACACTGCTATCCTGTCTCCCCTGGTCCTTCTTTCTATTAAACTAGACATACCCAGTTCCTGCAACCGTTCTTCCTATGTTTTAGTCTCCAGTCCCCTAATCATCTTTGTTGCTCTTCTCTGCACTCTTTCAAGAGTCTCCACATAACATTCGGGAAATTGAGTATTCCTTTTTTTTTTTTAGTGTCCTGGAATACAGAGGGTCTTGATTTATATCACATCATCTGCCCTTGAGAGAAGAAATTGAAAATTATTATGATTGAAAGTTATTATTATTATGAAACTTAAATTATTAACTTTGTGATTATTTAATGTCTACTCTAAGTAGAACCCTTTCATTTTTGACATTTGTATTCCAAGTAAATCTGCAGCCTTTGGAATCAACCTAGTGAATGTTCATCGTTTTCATGCCCTGTTGTTATTCTTACCTGTCTGTTCTGATTACGGCTGTTTTCCGCCACCAGAAATCTGCCGTGGCCCAAAGACCTTGACTGCCTTTCAAGCACCTTGCTGATGACCGCATCATGCAACTAAATTCCATGTCATTGCCCTTTTCCACATAGAGGTCATTGCCACTACAAATCTCTGCTGCATTTGGTTTATCTTCTGTCTAAGAAGGAGAAGACTCTGTGCTGACATCGTGATTTGGCACTCAGGCTCATAAAATGGAAAAGCTTCCTAGTCTGAGGTGGTGGTTGTCATTTTTTTTAAACTCCAGCAGAGAAAAAGAACTGGCTTTCCTACTTAAAGGAAAAGAATATTCTCAATGCTGAATTCTGTTGTGGTTGTGACTAGAAATACTGACTTCCTTCTGCAATCGTCTAAAATCCCGTCTTGTTCAAAATAGCCATATGAGCTTTGAAAGTTGGATGAGTAACTTTTTGTGTCTATTTTCAGGTTTCCCTTTCTTCTGAATACACATTTAATAGGTAAAGGTTCCCCTCACACATATGTGCTAGTCATTCCCGACTCTAGGGGGCGGTACTAATCTCCATTTCAAAGCCGAAGAGCCAGTTCTGTCCAAAGACGTCTCCGTGGTCATGTGGCTGGCATGACTAAATGGCGAAGGCGCATGGAACGCTGTTACCTTCCCATCAAAGGTGGTTCATGTTTTTTCTACTTGTGTTTTTACATGCTTTCAAACTGCTAGATTGGCAGAAGCTGGGACAAGTAACAGGAGCTCACTCCATTATGTGGCGCTAGGGATTCGAATCACCAAACTGCTGGCCTTTCTGATCAAAAATCTCAGTGCCTTAGCCACTGAGCCACTGCATCACAAATTTAATAGTGCTGAGATGCATACGGCTCAAGTTGTACCTACAGACACAATATGTTGTAATGTTGATCTGATTTAGATAAATGTCATCTTTATCTAGAAATCCAATACTTTTTAAACAAGATCTGGATATCTCTTCTAGTCTGGGTCAGTAGCATCTTCCTATATTTGTAAGGGTCTAATTTAGCTGCAACCTTCTCTAATGAACACAAGGGAAAGCAATTTTTGTTTATTTTACAAAGATTACAAGAAAGTGAAAGCACTTTCCTCTTTTTTACTAAAACAATGCTTTGTTGTTCTGAACCGAAGAGTTTCCATTCAGAGGTTTATTAAATGTAAAACTTGATATACAGTTTGATTTCAAGGACAATATACATGCAATAATCTATGTATTGTTCTTTATTTTTATTGCTGTTTAATTATTGCATTGAACTGCCCTACTTTTGTAGGGCATCATATTGCTCTTACAAAGGCGTTCTATAAAAGACAAAACTCCACTTACAATTTGTGTCAAAGGAAGTTCAAGAAAACATACTTCTATGGCACTTTTTTTTCAGCTCATGAACTCATACTAACCATATGTTTACTTATGAATTCTTGCTGTTAGTGAGCATCTGGAATCTACAAAGCAATCAATATCCAGCTATTTTTAGTTTGTGTGCACTGGTCCAAAGTTTATTCCATCAGATAATTTCCTATGTATAATTATCCTATCTTTTTAATAGAAAATTTACTCTGCGTGTATAACGTTAACACACAATATTCTACCCTCATGTTGAGTACAGAATTGCAAAATCCAGATATTTGGGGAAGTCAAAGAATTATCTGACTCTTCTCCTTTGTTCCAGGGTCATTCCAACATCCCATTACGTTGGCTAATTTGTAACTAAGAAACGAAGTGAATTAAGTGGTCCAATCATACAAGACCAAAAGAAGTTGTAGAAAGGGCCTTGTGTCTGCACAGCTACAGCATTCCTATCTCTCTAGTTGGGATATTGATGTAGCCTCTGCATCCAGTTTGAATTTTGATACAAAGGAACCTGTGAATCTTTTTGGCAAGCACTAGGTAAGAGTATGACTTATATCCACAACTGGAACTAGATAAATGCCAATTTCAACCATGGGGCTGGATGTGTAATTAACTGCTGCAGAACAGACTTTAGGGGCTTTGAATTGTTCAGTTAATATAAAAAGGGGACTAAGTTTGAAGAACTTCCCAATTTGGACAGCTTCAGAGCATGGCTGACCCTTGCCTACGGATAGCATTTGGGGTCATTTCATTAAATCTCCAATTAAAGCCCTCCCCTCCTATGCTGAACTGGCTTCATCCACTCTGCACTTTAATAAGTCAGCCTCATTATTTCTTCTAGCTTCTTTTATACGATGCCATCGTGAGGCATTAATCATACAGCAGAATGCTCCAAGTTATTGGAATTTTGCTTCTAATGGGAAAAAAAAGCTGAAATATTAACAAATGCAAGTTGAAAAGATGAAAACAAATTTCCTTGCATAAAATCTGCTGCCCATTTAATGTGAAATCATTAAAAATAAAGCAGCAAAAGAAAAAAGCAGCAAGTCTCAGTATTGTAGGATTTTAAAGGAAAACTTGCAGAAATGAATTGTTTTCATTTACGCTATTTAAAAAAAAAAGAAGTAAGGATTATTGCATATCCCCATTTCCATTTGCTATAAATGCTTATGTGTACAAACATTTTCATGAGGCTTAGTTACCACTAAGTATAGTGGTATAGTATGGTATGGTATGGTACGTATGGTGTAGTGTGGTGTGGTGTGGTGTGGTGTAGTATAGCATAGCATAGCATAGCATAGCATAGCATAGCATAGCATAGTAATTATAAAAGTATAAGGAAGATTAAGCAGAAATTTCTTCTTTGGCTTTTCTAGGAAGCTGCTGTTGTGCACTTACTGTATCTAAACTGGAATGCAGAAATGTGTTAAAATGATATTCTATATAAGTTTCTCCTGTATGGATTCTCATATGGACACTTGGCATTTAAAGAGTAAATAACATTTTTCAACCCATATTTTACCCATCAAACAAAACTCTTGATTGTGTTGTCTGCTGAGATTCCCATCCAGGTCACGGTTGTTCCAAGGTGCTTTTTCAAAAAGCAACTGGAATTTGTTTTTCAACAAAGGACATCCAAATGAACTTTATTTTTCAGTAAAAACAAAACCCAGTTGCCTTTTGTAAAAGTGCCTTTGGGTCTTGATTTGGTTTTGTATGGAAAAAAAGGATGGAGTCAAAGTCACCAGGCATCTGATAATATTTGTATTAATAACAACATGAGTTGCAAGTCATTTAAATCACGCATTGCTTCATCCAGGAAATGAAAAACGTGCTTGTCAGAAACTCAGATGGAAAACCTGCTTTCCCCCCTCCCAGGAAATATATGTTTCTTGACAGCCTCATTCTTGTTGGAGTCGCAGAGGTTTCTGCTGTATTTGAGTTGAAGGAAGTAGGAGAGGAGAGGCCCAGAATACCCTTCTATCTTCTTACCAGAGTCCTAAGGAGACTTTCTTTTTTTCATTTTTATCCTCATTATGAAATGCCTTCTGGCATTGCTTCAGGGCCCTCGGTCCTGCAAACCCTTCCTTCTAAGCTAAGAGGACCCCCTTAGGCCACCGTGATTTGAGTGGGAGAGACAGAGAGACAGAGACAAAGACATATTGTTGATTAGTACCAGAGCATTACAAGTGAACATGGCATCTCTCTTTCTCCCTCTCTCTCTCTCTCTCCCTGTGTGTGTGTGTGTGTGTGTGTGCATGTGAAGTAAGTCCCCTATACAAGTAAGTTTGCTCCATTTGTATTCTGTCCTTTTCCCAAGGATCTTGTATCATAAATGAGTTTTTGGTAAGGCTGCAAGAACTTGATTAAATCAGTGCAACTTGATTAATCAGATGAGGTTAGGCTTATTAAGTCATTAATCTATCAATTACATTTCCATATATTTGCATGTAGGTAAAACAATATTGAAAGAAAAAAGAGTCTCTGTTTTTAAATGTGTTGTAACAGGCATGAACACGAACACAGTATTACAATTGCTGAAGTCAATGGGGGATTAATTTTTGAAAGAATACATATCATCTGTAGGTATTCTAGGTGTTTCTTATTAAATACATTCCACCACCACCCCCAGTCTGAACTCTCGGTATAATTTGTGGTTTCCAAAGGGCGAGGGCAGGGGTGGGATTCTACCAGTTCGGACCGGTTCGGGTGAACCAGTAGCTCCAACAATCAGCTGGGAGTCAACCAGTTTGTTCTGACAATGAGCTGGACCTGCCCCCCCCCCCACCCCTGCTCTATCCTGACCTTCATTTTCTGCTTTCTAGCTCATCTCAATCACGCAGCACAGCTGATTCCCCCACCCCAGATGTTCTACTTACTGTCGATGGCATGGAAGGCAAGCAGCTTCTAAATGCTCCATTTTCAGTGCTGTGTGATGCGCAAAGCACACAAGTGCACAAAGCACACATATGCGCAAAGCACGTGTACATGCAAAGCATGCGCTCACTGAGCCAGTTGTTAAACCAGTAGCATCCCACCACTGGGGGAGGGGTTGCATTTAAATGAATCAAATAATTAATGGGACATTTCCGCTCTAGTTTTTGTTCAGAAGGACAAAATCTGTCCATTAGTAGAAAGGCAAGTACTGATTCCCAATGTAAGCTTAGAATGTAGGCTGGATTGAAATGGAAATTCCCTGGGTTCAAAGCCATTGCTCCATCTGCTTACACGTCTCCCTCTCTGACATCCTGATTTTCTCTTTTCAAATGTCAACACCACGTGATTTTTCTTACCAGATGTCTTCAGGGCATTTTAAAAAGCACATCTGTCAGACATCCACAACCCCTCATTGGGGGGAAAAAACTGCACTTGATGAGTATTGGCCCCATTCCACTCTTAGGCAATTGTACAAGAAGAAGGGCGAAGAGAAGACACAAAGAATTTAGAAAGGCACTTTACAATTTAAAAAAAGTATTTTTCCTAATACTAGAGATTTTCCAGTAACTAACTTCCTTCTTTCCTTCCTTCCTTCCTTCCCTCCTTTCCTCCCTCCCTCCTTCCCTCCCTCCTTTATGTTTCATTCTCTTTTCTTCACCAAGAATAGACCTACTCACACCAAGATACAAAACCACTTTCTTCATCATCTTATCTACCAACTTTATTTTGCCAGAGAGAAGGTAACAGTCAACAACCAGTAGGTATTACCAACATTATTCTGACTTATAGAATGATAATAATAATAATAAAAATATTTTCAGGTTCTTCTATAGGGTTTAGCAACTTAGTTATGGGATGCAGAATTTAAAATATCACAGACTGTTCATGTGACATTTGAATTTATTTTAGCATAAACAGAATCATTATCTGATGGAATATGTGATATTTGTAAAAATATAATTCTGTAACATTAACATTGTATTTTCACAACTTTGTCAGTCACAAAAACAATGGGTTTGTTTAGGTCATTGTTTTGTTCATTCCTGTATTTCTTATTTAAAATGATAAGTAAGCTTACACTGAAAAATATTAATGCTAATAGCCTGGGTTGCCCAATTCTAGATTTATTAAATTATACAAAATTTCTAGGAAATAAAGCAACAGTGCTAAAATGGCAGAAACCTAAATTATTTGTTAGTTGCTTGATATTTTTAATCCTCCTTCCAATTTCATATGCTGCTAGATATAACAAATCAATGTTAATGTCTTTTTATACAATTGATTTTTTTCCATTAACATGTATAACACAATAAATCTCTGAAAACGTTCTTTACCACTTTTGGCAGATACTTTTTCTTCTCTTTTAACATATAGCCTTATAAAAGAAGCGTGGAAGAAATATAATCCTGTAAGAATGATAATCCTATTAGTCATGTAAACCAAAAGGTACTAGAATTACTCAAAAGATCTCTAAATTAGGAGTCAGCTTCCCTTCTGATGGGGCCATATTTTCAGGTTAAAATAATAATTGCTGATACAAGCAATAATTAGTCATGAATAATGTTGAAACTAGCTTTTTAACATAAAGATTAATATTTGAAATACTGAAACTGCAATCATATTTAGAGAGCCTCTTCTCTGGGGAATGCACATAAAAATCTCGGCTGACTTTGATCCCAAGTTACTGTTCTTCTAACTAGACATCTTATTACAGAATCATAAAGAATAAAAACATCAAAAGATCAGTGTGTCCATTCTAGGGTGAAATGAAGACCGTTCACTCCCCTATTAACCTTCTCAAATCAGATCAAATGTGCTGTAATCTGAGAACAAGTAAATCAGCTTAAATGGAGTATGTAAAAAGCATATTAAAGGGATCTATGATTCTCCTTTCAAATTGTCTGCTGTTTTTCTAACCCTACAAATCAGGAGTGAAATTCAGCTGGGCCTGGCAGGTTCTGGAGAACTGGTAGTGGAGATTTTGAGTAGTTCGGAGAATTGGCAAATACCACTCCTAGCTGGCCCCAGAGTGGGGTGAGAATGGAGATTTTGCAATATCCTTCCCCTGCCATGCCCACCAAGACACGCCCACAGAACCGGTAGTAAAAAAGTTTGAATTTTACCACTGCTACAAATCACATATAAAGAAGGAGAGAAAATAAGATATCTTTCTCTCTTTCTCTCTCTCTTTCTCTTTATCTCTCTGTCTCTCGCACACATACACCCACACACAAATGCCTTTAAGTTTAGTTAAATGGGAAATTGATTTGGGGGAAGGATGCTCTCTAAGTTTACAACTTAGTTTAAAAAATTCTACAAAAACTTCAACCTGTCTTTTTTTTAAAAAAGCAACTACTTAGAATGGCGACTCACTTGGGGTACATCATGATCTTGATCTAGAAAGGAGCAAATCAACTTCACCTGTTTGAATCACATCCTCATAACTTCTTTAAGAAAACAGAGACATATTTATTTGCATCTGTGCCATGGTGACACAGTGGTTAGAATGCAGTATTGCAGGCTAATTCTGCTGATTGCTGGATACCAGCAGTTTGATAGTTCGATTCCTACCAGCTCAAGGTTGACTCAGCCTTCCGTCCTACTGAAGGTTGTAAAATGAGAACCCAGATTGTTGAGGGCAATATGCAAATAATGCATTCATTGTGTAAATTGCCCAGAATGGGCTGCAAAGAGCTACAGGGAAGTACATAATCCAAAGTGTTATTGCTATTTGATTATTATATTATACATTTCCATCGGTATTTTAATTGGCTAGAAATCTGATGAATGAATGAGTGAGTGAGTGAGTGAGTGAGTGAGTGAGTGAGTGAGTGAGTTGAGTGAGTGAGTGAGTGAGTTAGTGGATGGATGGATGGATGGATGGATGGATGGATGGATGGATGGATGAATGAATGACAAATGTAAAGGCAATCTAAAGCCTGAGTAAACCTTCTTGGAATATCAAGACAGAAGAATGTCTAAGGCCATTTTGCCCTGCTTCCAGTCTGAAGGAATAAATATATAAAAGTACATCCACACAAAACATCATATATATTTATTGACTGAATAATTAAAATTCTTCCTCAGAGCTGCAACTGCCTCATTTTCCAATCACTGAAGAATTCAGATATTTAATTCAAAGGTCTGTTTTCTGGGCAACAGGAAGAGTTCTGGGATTTATCTTTCCTTGCTAGCATTTATAGGGATTTCATAGATCAGAATCCTATTGCACTTTTACCTCCTGATTTACTATGATGTGATGTGATGTGATGACTATTGTCCTGGTCAAGAAAAGCTGCCTCACATCACATCAGGTTATCAGTTCATTTAGTTCAGAACTGTCTATGTCACATTAACTGTTCTTCATGGTTTCAGACTGGCATCTTCCTCAATTCTACCTAGAAATGCTAGAGACTAAACTGGAAGATTATTTGCATATACATATTAAGCTGAACTACAGCAGTAGCTGAAGCTGATTAAAGTTCTGAAAGCACTACTAAACCATAACTTTTACATATTTTAATGGATATAGAATAGTCACTGAATTTGATACGGTGGGTTAATCCTTGATTTGATCTCTTTTTAGGCACAGTAAAACATCCAGTGCATCATTCTTGAACTAACAGTCTACATAATGTTTCCTCAACTTTATAAACATCTTTGCTGCATTAGCTTGGATATATTGTACTTAATATTTCAAGTCCTACTTGAATTTGTTGGAAAATAGCTTCTTTCACAGGTGTAATGTTAGACTTGGTGTTCCCCTTCAATTATGCCCTCCCAGCATTCAGACATGATATTTGGTTCCTGCTATCTTTAAATGACGCTCTTTGGATTAATTGTAGATTTTAATTGTTGTGGGAGCATTGTTTGAAGAAGCGTTTTACTGCAGTGCTTAAGGCACCAGACTGAAAACTAGGAGCCTGGGAGTTTTAGTCCTGACTGAAGCAGAAAGCTCACTGGGTGACGTCCACCTCATCTCTCTCTTCTCTGGTCTAGGAAGGAAATAAGGGCAAACAACTTCTGAAATCTTGCCAAGAAAACCGCAGGGACTTCTCTAGGCATTTTCCAGGCATCAATAATCATCAGAACAACAACAAAAAGGACTTGTTACCCACAGTAACATTTTGAAATCTAGTCGTATCATATCTTGAGTAGATGCATTTTTTTTCCTGTTTAAAGAAATGCAAGTCTGTGATCCATAATGGCCTTCCTGGTTCTGCGGCTGCTTATCTACAGAAGTACCTGTTCTTAAAATGATACCTTGACTTAGACATGCCTTTTTCCTGGCTACCTTCGTCCCCTCCATTATCTGCGTATCTGGGATCCTATCGTCATTTAGAAAAGGTCTTAAAAGCCGTGGGGGGGGGTTAATCAAGTGCAGGTGTAGGATTTATTCCTCCACATTGAAATTGAGATTTTTATCTCTTGGACTTTCGTGGTTTGCTTCTTACTGTTTATACAATAGAATCGCTCTGACAATGGAAAGGGATAATAAACTGCATGATCTGCAATCTGCAGGAGGGATACTGTGCTACAGATTCCCATAGACAGAGAGGTGAGGAGCTACGTAGTAAGCAATGGGAAGCACACAATGGACACCCCAAAATGTAGAAAAATTGTTGAGGTTGACTCTTCCCGATCCTTTGAGCATTCAGAGGTGGGATTGAAAACAAGCAAACCCTTCAAGCCACAGCAGCCAAGACCTCAAAATATCACTCAAAATCCCATGAGTTCAAGGCACTATGGAAACAACATGACTCCGGCGGGTTCCAGACATGATGAAAGCAACATGGTTTCAATTGGTTCAAGGCACAACAAAGGAAACTTGGCTTCAATGGGTTCAAAGCATGGCAACATGATTCTGGGATGTTCCAGGCACCATGAAGGCAGCTTGGCATCAATTCACTTACCTTCGCTACCAGTTCGCAAATGTGAGTGTGTGCACCACATTCTGTGCACATTCACTGCCTTTTTGTGCATGCACAGAAAACCTTCACCCCACATTATGTTGGGGTGGTTGGGTGGAGGCTCCAGCAGCAGCCACTACCAGTTCACCTGAACCAGTAAGAACCAGCAGAATGCCACCACTGGTATAAGCCCTCCCCAAATGCTTGGTCCATAATTAGAATTTTGGGACTTTGGGTTTGGAGACATGGAACTGGGATGAGGACTTGATTTGTCCATGTTTGCCTTGAACTGTGCAAGTGAATGTCATATTGACACCAGCAAAAAGTCTCTTTTGAGAAGAGTATTTTTTTCTACCATATAAGCATCAGATGATCTAACAAGGATCAGAGGATATCACAAATCTTGCTGAGCCAAAATGTGCCCTCCAGAGCCACAGGGCTGAATGATACGAGCCTTTCACAGCACGCTTCCTCATCAGTCACAGCAGGTTTAGAAGGCAGCCACATTTCGGCTCCATGGCCTGAGTGCTTCTGATCACATTACGCAGAGCCTGCATTACTTTTCTCATCTCTGAACATGCAGGGATGATTTGAATTGGCAGCCTTGTGTTGGTAGGATTGCCCTTTTTAATCCTCAGCCGTCCATCTTTCAATGGATTAAAAATAGAAGCCAGATGTTCATATAATGGGGACTATGATAAATACCAATTGAACATTGCTTGGATGAGTATTTCCACAGTGGCTTTGAGGTCTCTCCTGTCTTGACCTTCTCATGCCCGGTGCATGTGCAACTTTTTCAAAGGCTTGATATTATAGACCGGCCTCTGAGCACATATGATGACATAATGGTTTACCTGTGATGGAGCACTCTTGAGGCTGTAGGGTTGAATTTCTAAGATAGTATAAATAGGAAGGTGTCAGGCAGATAAATAGTTCTATATTTTGTGATCTTCTAAATATAATTTAGTTTAGAATCTTTTTTTCAAAGAAGATAGATGGAAAGTAGTGTTCTTAAGGTCACAGTGCTCTTGCATTCATTGAGCTATGAGATGACTGGGGAGTCTGTTTAAATACCCTGCCTCTTATTGTGGAATGGTGTTTCCAGCGTCCTACACCTTCCCTAGAGTCCCATGCATCAACTGACTGCCAAGGAAGCCCGTTATGAGAGACGTCCTCCTGCTGGGCTTTCTCGATGTGGGGGCTTCTGCCAGAGCGAAAGGGAAGTTTTGCTCTTTGGAATTGTTCTTCTTTACTGCTTTTCCTAGGAAAGTCCAAAGAAACTATCCATCCTATTTCTCCACTAGTAAAACTGGTGAAGACTTTCAAAGATAATCGTGCCCAGCTTTTAAACAGATTATATATATTCAAATGGGACACAGTGGCTCAGTGGCTGAGACACTGAGCTTCTTGATCAGAAGGTCGGCAGTTCAGTGGTTCGAATCCCTAGCACCGCTTAACGGAGTGAGCTCCCGTTACTTGTCCCAGCTTCTGCCAACCTAGCAGTTCGAAAGCACGTAAAAATACAAGTTGAAAAATAGGGACCACCTTTGGTGGGAGGGTAACAACACTCTGTGCAGCTTTGCCATTTAGTCATGCTGGCTACATCACCATGGAGAAGGTCTTCAGACAGCACTGGCTCTTTGGCTTAGAAATGGAGATGAGCACCGTCCCCTAGAGCTTGAAACGACTAGCACACATGTGCAGGGGAACCTTTACCTTTATACAACAAGCAAGCAAGTCCATATTTTTAGATAAAGCTCCTTGTCCTTTACTATGAGGTAGTGAAGGTAGGTGGAGAAAAAGTCAGCATTGGTTCTGTGGTGGTGATGCTGTCAATTGTATCATCGTCCATCATCCATAGTAGATGAAAATATAACTGGCATTGTAATGCACAGAGCACCATTATCTGCCCTCCATCAAGGCTCAGGGAGTGCAATAATGGCTAAAGCTGATCTATATAAAACAATCAATAGTCTTCTGCTATTAACTGGACCATGTATGAGCACACAGATTATTGCAAAGGCTGTGTAACAGGAGCTATACATGTATATATGTGTAATGAATGTCTCTTCTTCATGCTGATACTTTCTCTGGCAATTCTCTGTGTATGTAGATGACTCTTCTCTTTCTTGGAAATGTTGCATACAAAACACTTTGTCAGAAAGATCATAGAGCCTCTGTAATAATGGTGCTTAAAGTTCAGAAAAAGGATAAAAACCCAATGAAATTAAAAATAAATAAAAACAAATAGTATAATAGTAAATTGACAGTAACAGAAGATGATAAACTGTATAGTTTGATCCTCTGCATTCTAAGATCATAGGAGAGAAATGTTCTTTTATTTCATGTTTGATTCTGAGAATTCAACCAATATTGAAACTTGTGCGAGTTCTGGAATTTCATCAAATGTAACTTGGTTTGGATGTACCTAGGGCAACTCTGTCTTTTGAATATCCCTATGACTCTTTATAAGGCCAGATCTTGGAAGATGAAACTCAAATACTTTGGCCACCTAATGAGAAGGAAGGACTCACTGGAAAAGAGTCTAAAGTTGGGATCATCTCTGGGGAAAGAGAAGGCAGGAGATTGCCCACTTGTACTCCAGATGGCTAAATCTTATGAGTAGACCACAGTTTCCCATGGGTTTGTGTATCTGTTAAGCACAACAGAACCTTTTCAAGGACACTGTTTTTTATGACACTTTCTAATCAGTTTCAGAAATTAACTCATTAGCTACCTTAAGGCTATTACAGATCTTCAAAATGCCACCTGGTGAGTTTACCTTCATTCCAGAATAAAAGAAAAAAGTACATTAGGTATATAAAAGAATTGGAAATAAACAGCAAAAAGCTAAAGAAAACTAAATTTATAACTCAAGAAAGTTATAAATGAATTAAGGGACCTGTCAAATTTTAATTATTAGAACTTTTCCTATAAAAGTTTGGAAATAATTAGAGAAATAAATAGCCCCTTCATGGAAATTAAATTGTTTCATCTATCTGAAGCCATAAAAGAAATTTGAGACTTGGTGATTTCAGGAATTGAACACTAGAGGGATTTAAACATTCCAGGTAGAAAAGGGGGAAAGATGAAGGCTTACCTTTTTTTTTGTTTTGGGTGAGCATTAGGACAAAAAAGACACCCACCCCCCCAAAAAAAAAATATATCCAGAAAAGGGTATGCCATGTGAAATGCTTCAAGAGGTCTTTGGGGATTGTGGTCAGAAAATAACAGCTGCAATGTCAGCAATCACATCTGCTTCTATGGATAAATTATTTCCAAAAGATGTTAAACAGATTAGATACAAATCAAGCCCAAATCTACTTGGCTGTTTATACCAGTCAAAATTGACTAGTGTTCCCAAGCTCTACCAAGCTGGAGCGTGATAAATTGAATTAATTTGCCAGACGGATATACGGATAGCTTGGATGATGTGTATTTCTCCCTTGATCCAGCAGGGGAGAAGGCTACGTCTTCTGACTGTTCAGGTATCAATGACTTCAATTCCATCATTCCAGATCATTGGCCACGTTACTTGTGAGGGTTGAGAGTTGGAGTCCAATACATTTTGTTGACTACAGATTTCCCAGACCTAAAGACTGTTCATTTTTGGAACTCAATTCAACTGCAAAGGCAGACAGACTGAACATTCAGAAAACAATTATATTTGGGAGAGAGAATAATTACAGATGAACTGACTTGACTATGGTGGGAAAGAAAACTGTTTGGATCATCCCAGTATCCATTCAAATAGCAACAGCTTATATACTGCCCGATAGTGTTTTACAGCATTCTCTGGGTAAATTACAATGTAAGTATTATTTCCATATTACTGCCAACAATCTGGATCCTCATCTTGCCAATCCTGGAAGGATGGAAGGCTGAGTCAATCTTGAGCCCAGTCAGAATTGAACTCCAAGCTGGGGGCAGAGTTTCTCTGAAATACTGCACTTTAACCACTATGTCACCAGGGCTCTTCAAAGCTGATTATTTAACAAAGTTAAGTTTCACAAGTTATTTAACAAACTGGGCTTTCTGTCCAGGTTTCATTTTTATTCTAGTGTACATATTAACATGATTAAAAATTAGCAGGCAAAGATGTGTTTCTGTGTTTCCATTCTCTGTATGCTCACTTATGTGTATTCTGAGTTTGTCAGGCTGCATTTAGTAAAATTTGGTAATCGTATGTGGTATTATCAGCATTATTGTTTGTCCCACAAAACATAAGAGGGAGAAAGGGAGGGAGGGAATATGGGGTGGCTAATTTTATTATGACAGAGCCACATTAATATAAATAATAACAACTTGCCTAGAGAGGAAATTCTGATAAGCAGTTGATGAAGGCCAAGGTCTTTACAGCCGGCTGATGTTAATGGGCCCCTTCAAGTAAATGGAATTGATTAGGTGAAATATTGCTCACCTTTTTTCCTCAAGATGGTGCTGTTCCAAAATGTCAATTGCACTAAAAATTAATGATATCAGCTATCCAAACATCGTACCAAAGTTCACATAGGTATTAATTATCATTTCAATGCTGTGCACTTCCAAATGAGAAATAAATGACTCTAACAAGATACATGTGGTGGTTGAGGTGACGGTGTATCAGGGAGACAGGAAAATATAATTTACATGGAGATAACTTCTTTATATTTTCATTTTTTTTATTTTATACACACTGAATGCACAGAAAATTAACAGCTTCTGCTGGATGGAGAGAATGAAAAACCAAAATTTATGGACTGTTAAAAACAAACTGACCATTGCTTATTGAATTTACATTCCTCTACACAAAGTAGAGTTAGATATGTGATAAAAATATAAATTTTTCCATTGCTCATATCCCTTATTCCAACCATAGTATGAAGTGCATATATAAAGAAAATGGATGGAATGGCATTATAGTATATTTCTAATGTGATTACATTTTGTTGACTCCTATAAAAGGAGGATTTTTTTTAAAAAAAAGTATATTTATGGAGTCTGTTATCTGGGAAAAGTTAAGGAGATTGCTCCCGAAGACTCATGTCCTCTTGGTTGGTTAAAACCACCTAAGCGGTGCCATGTGGTGATATCCAAGAAGTGATTAATGGCTCTGTGTGGGAGGAGGGGATGATGCTACCTACTTTGGAAGAGGTTGTGGTGTGCCTCCTCCTGAAGATGCAATCTTTGGACTTAATGGTATTAGTCAAGTTTCATCCAGTTTCCAACCTCCTTTCTTACGGGATGTGGTTGAGGGGGAGTTTAGGTTTAGAGGAGGCAGATAAAGCAGTTTAACTGGTTCTCAATCACCATTCAGGCTGGGCTTTAACACTGAAACAGATTGGTCATGTTTGTGGGTGACCTTCAGATAACTCGGTAGAGGAGAAGAAGAGATTCCTCATTGCCTTTTGAGGAGGTCAATCCCCTCCCCTTGGCACCCCAGTCCATAGTCCAATTATAATTCACCCAACTGTCAGGTGGGAGATATCTTCAAACATCATCAGGGTGGAATGCTGGACAGTTAACCTTGGCAGGAAACTCCCTTCCTCCACATGCACAATGAGATGGTCAGGACAGCATCTAGAATCTTCCTCCAGCACATAATGATTCCCCTCCCAAATACCATGCCCCCCCTCCCCGTTTCAATGGCAGCCGAAGCAGCAGCAAAGCAGAGGCTGACACTATTGACCATAATATCCTTTGGACCAATTTTGGAGGTTGAGAATGGGACACATCGTTTTGCACTGGTCAGCTTCCTTTCTCTGAGATAGATTCCAGACAATGTTTGTAGAAATTTAGAGGTCAAACCAAAGACTCCTGCAACATGGGGTCCCTCATGACTCGGGTTAACATTTATATGGAACTTCTGGGTGAGGTATTTACTGGTACTGGATGCAGTATTATCGGCATGCTGCTGATACCCATTTCAGGGGTGGGATTCTACCGGTTCAGAGGGGTTCGGACCGATTCAGGCAAACTGGTAGCTCTGACGATCAGTTGGGAGAGAACTGGTTCACCCTGATGATCAGATGGTCCCATCCACTTGCTCAAATTGTTTTCTGACCTTTATCTTCTCAGCTGATGCGTGTGGCAGAGCAGATTGGAAGTGAAGATTTCTTCAAACCGCACACACACACACACACACACATACACGAAGCATGCACGCACAAATTGCACGATCAGTGAACTGGTTGTTAAACTGGGAGGATCCACCACTGACCCATTTGTATATTTCCTCCCTGGCTAACAAAGAAATGTTGTCCCGGTTTTGTCTGAGTGCCCAGAGACTGAAGAGATTTAGTTGGGGGAGAATTGGCTTTAGCTCTACCCAAACAAGGCAAACTGCCTCCGGATTTTTTGATCCCCTGACTTGGGTACAATTTTATCTCCCATTCTTGCCAAGGTTGCACCACCAGTTGGCACCACCCACAGCTTCTGCTCAAACAGCAACTGTGACTGGGAGGGCTTTGCACAGATTCATCTTGAATGCCCATGGCTTCCATTTCTGGACTGGCTTAGTCACTCACACCCTGGTCCCTTCCCAGTTGGATTACTGCACTGTACTCTGGGTGGGGCTGCCCTTGAAGACCATCCAGAAATTGAAATTGGCCCCAAATTTGGTGGCATAGATAGTTACGAGCAATTAATGTTTTGCCATTTTACACCACTGCTTCATGGACTGAACTGTCTTTCGGTTTCTTTCCAAGTTTTGCAGTTCAAGGTGCTGGCTCTCATGCTGAGCAATAGCAGTAGCACTTAGACTTATATATCACTTCACAGGGCTCTACAGCCCTCTCTAAGCAGTTTACGGTATATTGCCCCCAACAATCTGGATCCTCCGTTTACTGACCTAGGAAGGATGGAAGGCTGAGTCAGCCTTGGTCCAGTGAGAATCGAAATGGCAAACTGCTGGGATTCTAACCACTTCACCACTTTTCTTTAAAGTCCTAAATGGCATGGAACTACTACTTGTAGTAGTTTGTAGAACTACCTCTCCCTGGGTTCAAGATTTCTTCCTGAAAACTTTGTCATCTGGCAGGATCTGGAAACGGTGCTTCTCTGTAGCTGCCCTGCCTCCTGGAACACCCTTTCTCCAGAGCCCTGGCCCTTTTCTTGCCTTTCAGAAGTCCTTGAAGATCTGGCTTTTCCTACAAGCTAGTTTGAGACTGGAACATATTATAATAATGTGAAAATATGGAGAGTGCTGTGCTCCTGCAGTGACGTGAGTTTCATGGAGAGTTTTATAGGGCTTCTTGATTTTATTATTGGTATTTATTCTTTTGTACACAGGCCAGAGTTCTATCGTAATTTTTAAAACAAATGAATTTTGACATATGCATTCAGTGCCACCTCTTTCGTCTGCCTTATGAAATATGGGAATGCTAGAAAAATTTCATCTCTGATAAGTGCAAACTGGTGTAATAGGAACATAGGAAATTGCCTTATTAAACCTTTGATACATTTAGTCCACAATTCTAAGCCCTTATTATCAGCAGCTCTCTGATGTATCCAGTAAGTTTTCCTTTGTTTGTTTCCTTAAATCCTACCTGATGCTAGACTTAAATCTTTTTATGATGCAAAACATTCATTCTTTGCATCAAATTTATGTTTTGGTTTTTCAGAAGTAATGCATCAGAGTTTTGTTAACATTTTATTGCCATTCTTGATAGATAAAGAATACATGGACAATTGGCAAAATCATAAAAAAAATCAAAATAAACCAAACAATTCTTCATTAATGAAGCTAAAGATTCATTGACAGAATTCCAAGAGTTGTTATTTACCTTGGAAATGCACCCTCCATATTTTGTCCCCCTTAAGGAAATGCACAAAGGGGCAGAGAATGAAAACTGACCTCTCTCAGCACGAGCTGCTTCTGTTGCCAAAACCATTTACGGGAAAGGAAGCTGCATAACAGTCAAATGTGAAAACTTTCTCCACTTTCCACCGAATAGCCTGGTGATGCACCTGAGAATCATGTTGGACCCCTTTAAGTTCACTGTGACGTGCAGGATTTGCATTTTGGAGTCAAGGAAGCAAAGTGCCTTAATGAGAGGGAATCAAGGTCAAAAAATAAATCCATCAAAATTTCTAATGGGAGCAGATTTATGGGACTGACCAAGTGGAATCTACTAATAGCCGGCTTTCTCTGTTTCATAACCCACAAGGGCAACATTTTGTGAACAAAGAGAATCTTTCATAAAGAAAAAGAGTGGGATTTCTATTAAAAAGGAAAAAGTAAATTTCTTAGAAAAAATATATTTACATTTATACTCTATTATTGTAAATTTACACGAACATATTTGCATAGGGAAACATGTCTCGCATGTTCTTGTATGAAGCTACTTCTTTGGGCCATATCTTACATTTGATTTTAGCCAAAAGGCTGAAAAACAATACATTTGGAGGGTGTTATATTTTAGAACGCATCTGGAATACTTTTTAATATATCTTTTAAGGTAAAGGTAAAGATTCCCCCGCACATGTGTGTTAGTTATTTCCGGCTCTAGGGTTGGTACTCATCTCTGTTTCTAAGTAAAAGAGCCAGCACTGTCCAAAGACTTCTCCGTGGTCATGTGGCTGGCATGACTAAACACAGAATGCGCACGGAATGCTCTTACGCTCCCACCAAGGTGGTCCCTATTTTTCTACTTGCATTTTTTATGTGCTTTCCAACTGCTAGGTTGGCAGAGGCTGGGACAAGTAAAAGGAGCTCACTCCATTATGCGGCACTAGGGATTTGAACCACTGAACTGCTGACCTTCTGATCCACAAGCTCAGCATCTTAGCCACTGAGCCACTGTGTTCCTAATATATCTTTTAGAAAGTCTAACAAAATACAGGAAGGAAACATTGTTTTAGTAATGAAGACAGAGTGAAATGGGTAGATTTATACTGGCCTATACATTTCAAGAGAAAGTGTGATAACCTGTAACTGAAATGCTTTGCTTTATTCAGCAAATTCTCTAATTTATCAAGTCCCCGAGACTATCGTCTTCAAAATAGGAGATAACTTGAAACTTCTCCTAATATTCTTCTTACTTCACTGTCCTACTCCCCCCATCTGTTCTCATTGTGTTTCTTTTCATTGGATGGATATTACAGCCTACACAAATTCCTCATACTGTATTTGTATAAGTATTTGCATGCACTGATAGAAATCTGACCAGTTCCCACCTAGTGAGTCTGACTAAAAATGAATAAGAGCATATACTTGGGCCTACCTGGTGGTATTATTGGAAGTGAAACGTTGCTACTACGCCCTTATTTCATCTGCTTGGAGCAGGTTAGCTTCAGGAATCACCTGAAGGGCTGTGGTGAAGAATATTATATGGCAGACAAAGTTGCTCAGATTCACTTAGAATTTCATTCTGAAAGGGAAAGTCTGATGAATTAGGCAGGACAATGTTTTCCAATGTTACCTGGACTGAGTTTGATTCTGTTGGCCTAAGGAAGTGGATAAGGGCCTGTTTGTTAGGCCCTGGCACCTCTGAGTTATAAAGATATCCTGGTGGATGACCCTTGGTAGATCTATGTAGTGGCTACAGCTTCTTTGAGAGATGGATTGCTTTCACTAGTGTTGAAGGACACAGTGATATCTCCCTTCTAAGAGGTCACTGCTGAGCCCTTCCATATTTGATTTGATTTGATTTTGATTTTATTAATATTTGTAGGCCGCCCTTTTCCCTGAGGGGACTCAGGGCGGCTCACATAAAATCGGGAAGGGGAATACAGACATTAAGATAAGACATATAATAAAATAGTAGACAACATACATTCATCATTCGGGAGGGGAACTATCCTTGTCCCCAGGCCTGACGGGCGAGCCAGTTCTTCAAGGCTGTGCGGAAGGCCTGGACGGTGGCGAGGGTGCGAATCTCTACGGGGAGCTCGTTCCAAAGGGTCGGGGCTACTACTGAGAAGGCCCTCCTCCTTGTAGTTGCCAGCCGGCACTGGCTGGCCGATGGTATACGGAGGAGGCCTAATCTATGTGATCTTATTGGTCGCAGGGATGTAATTGGCAGAAGGCGGTCTCTCAAGTATCCAGATCCACTGCCATGTAGGGCTTTATGGGTGACTAATAGCACCTTGAAGCGCATCCGGAGATCGACAGGTAGCCAGCGCAGCTCGCGGAGGATAGGTGTTATGCGGGTGAACCGAGGTGCACCCACAATCACTCGCGCGGCTGCATTCTGTACTAGCTGAAGTCGCCGGATGCTCTTCAAGGGCAGCCCCATGTAGAGCACGTTGCAGTATTCCAGCCTAGAGGTCACAAGGGCCCGGGTGACTGTTGTGAGAGCCTCCCGATTCAGGTAGGGTCGCAACTGGCGCACCAGGCGAACCTGGGCGAATGCCCCCCTGGTCACAGCCATTAAATGGTGGTCAAACGATAGCTGTGAATCCAGGAGGACTCCCAAGTTGCGAACCCTCTCTGAGGGGTGTAAAATTTGACCCCCCAGCCTGAGTGATGGAATATTGGTCGAATCTCTGGGAGGGAAACACAACAGCCACTCGGTCTTTTCTGGGTTGAGCACGAGCTTGTTAACCCTCATCCAGTCCATAACAGCTTCGAGGCCGCGGTTCATCACGTCTGCCGCTTCATTGAGTTGGCACGGGGCGGACAGATACAGTTGAGTATCGTCCGCATATTGATGGTATCTAATCCCGTGCCTGCGAATGATCTCACCCAGCGGTTTCATGTAGATGTTAAATAGTAGGGGGGATAAGACCGAGCCCTGAGGCACCCCATAAGTTAGGGGCCTAGGGGACGATCTCTGCCCCCCCACTAACACCGACTGCGACCTGTCCGAGAGGTAGGAGGAGAACCACCGCAACACGGCGCCTCCCACTCCCACCTCCCGCAGTCGTCGCAGAAGGATACCATGGTCGATGGTATCGAAAGCCGCTGAGAGGTCGAGGAGAACCAGGATGGAGGAATGTCCTCCATCTCTGGCCCTCCAGAGATCATCGGTCAATGCGACCAAAGCGGTTTCTGTGCTGTAACCGGGTCTGAAGCCTGACTGGAAGGGGTCTAGATAGTTTGCTTCCTCCAAGGACCGCTGGAGCTGGAAGGCCACCACCTTCTCAACAACCTTCCCCAAAAAGGGGAGGTTGGAGACTGGACGATAATTATTAAGGATAGCTGGATCCAAAGATGGCTTCTTCAGGAGGGGTCTCACCACCGCCGCTTTCAGTGCGGCGGGGAAGTTCCCCTCCCGAAGTGAGGCGGTGACAACCGCCTGGATCCAGCCTCGTGTCACCTCACTGCAGTTAGAAACTAACCATGAGGGACACGGATCCAGTACACAGGTGGAGGTACTTACAGCCCTCATGGCCTTGTCCACATCCCCGGGGGTAACGTCTTGAAACTCAACCCAGAGTTGTTCAAATTGATCCTCCTGTGCCTCGGCTGGAGCTGCAGGGGTGGAGTCCAAGTCCGACCGAAACCGAGCAATTTTGTCCGCTAAGAATTGGGCATACTCTTCGGCTCTGCCCTGCAAGGGTTCCCCCGCTTCCCTTTTGTTCAGTAGGGAGCGGGTTATCCTAAACAGGGCGGCCGGGCGGGACTCAGCGGACGCAACCAAGGTGGCTATATGGGATCTTTTTGCAGCCCTAAGTGCCCTGGTGTATTCCTTGGTGCAGGTGGTTACCATTGCTCGGTTCGCTTCGGACTTATCGGACCTCCAACGGTGCTCTAGGCATCTCCTCCGGCGCTTCATCTCCCGGAGTTCCTCGGTGAACCAAGGAGGTCTCCGGGATCCGCCGCCTCGGAGGGGCCGCAGTGGCGCAATCCGGTCGAGGGTCTCCGATGCTGCCGAGTGCCACGCAGCAACCAGAGTCTCCACCGGACTGTGGGCGAAAGTGTCAGGAATAACCCCAAGCTCTGTCTGGAACCTTGACGGCTCCATAAGACGCCTGGGGCGGAACCACCTGGTCGGTTCCTCCTCCCTACAGTGGGGGTTTGGTCTCCGAAAGTCGAGCCTCAGTAGGCAGTGGTCTGACCACGACAGGGGTATGATGTCGTTCCCCCTCAGACCAAGATCACAAATCCACTGCTCCGAGAGAAATACAAGGTCAAGCATGTGTCCCGCCGAATGGGTTGGGCCTCGAATTACTTGGGTCAAGCCCATGGCTGTCATGGAAGCCATGAACTCCTGCGCCCCCTCCGAGTTTTCACCGAGCGACGGCAAATTAAAGTCCCCCAGGACCATCAACCTAGGGAACTCAACTGCCAGCTCGGCTACCGACTCGAGGAGCGAGGGGAGGGCTGCTGCAACGCTGTTGGGAGGCAGGTACGTTAACAGCAGACCCACTTGACCCTTGAGGTCCAACTTTAACAGCAAAGACTCACACCCGACAATCTCCGGAGCAGGGACCCTACGAGGAACTAACGACTCTCGGATAACAGCGGCCACACCCCCACCCCTTCCCTGGGCTCTCGGCTGATGTAGCACCTGAAATCCTTCTGGGCACAGTTCTACAAGGGGGACTCCTCCCTCTGGGCCCAGCCAGGTCTCAGTAATACATGCCAGGTCTGCCCTCTCGTCTAAAATTAAGTCCCGGACGAGAGGAGCTTTATGTACAACAGACCTGGCATTTAGCGACAACAGCCTGAGACCAGGGTCCTGACTGCTTACGCCATCTGGTCTCGGAGTGGGACTCCTAGGGCCGGAAGGAGGGATCTCTGTAATGTAGCGAGCCCTCCTTCCCCGGTAATGGCCTGCCCTAAAGTCCCCGCCGTATCTGCCTCTCCCTGTTACGACCGTAATACCCCGACCCTCTCCCGTGTCTCTAGTCCCCTCAACCACCCCCGTGGCCCCCGCATCTCCCGGCAGGTCCTCCGAATCATGCGTACTCATATACTCTTCCAAGCAGTCCCCACGTGAAAGTTAAAAAAAAACACAAAATTTTACAACAATATGGTTATAAAAGTGGGCCATTCATTCATCTCACACATATCTCATACATATCCCATACAAAGAAAGAAGAGAAAGATGAAAGAAAAGGGAGAAATTAAAAATTAGAAATTAAATATTGGATAGTTATTGATTGGTTTCCAATCTTCTATTTGGAGTGGGGAGGAGATTATGGGGGGGAAATGGTTGGAGACAGCTACACAGAAACCTGGAAGAAATAGATTGTATGGACCTGTTTAAGTCTGGTTTCAGGCCATAAAACAGTTTGGAGACAGCAGTGGTCATACTTGTTGATGACCTTTGGTGGAGCCAAGATGGGGATGGGTCCTCTATCCTTGACCTCTTAGTGGCTTTTGATAGGAGTGGGAGGAACTGTGTTCCACTGGTTTATATACTTCTCAGCTCCAGTTAGTGTTGAAAGAAGGGACAGAACATGTCCATAGCCTTCACATGTGGGGTTCCTCAGGGACTGACACTCTTCTCTGCTATTTAATATCTAAAGGAAGAAAATGGTACCCAGCTCTACATTTCAACCCTCAGCTGGACAAGTGATTCTGTTGATGTACTGATCCAGTGACTGGAGGCAGTTTACATCTGGATCGGGTGGGACAAACTTCAGCTTAATTCTGGCATCCCTGAGGAGTTATTCTCTTGGATCCTCAGGATTGAGAATGTTACCATTATTGGTCTTGGAAGGGTCTGAACTTCTCCATTCAAGGCTGATGTACAACTTGAGGCTCTTTCTGGACTCACAGCTATTGCTAAAAGAGCAGGTGGCAATTATGGCCAGGAGGACCTTTGCACAGATTCATTCTGTATGGCTGTTATGCCCTTTATGTTTGATTTGTGTTCTGTATAAGATTGTTTTAGTCTGCCATGTCTGCGTGGATTGGTGTGTATCTGTTTTTATGGCTTTTTCAGGTATGTGCATTGAAGTTGGCTGCCTAATACATTTGCATAAACAAACAAATAAAATACTGGATACATGATTATTCTCTGTTCTAAATAAAATGAAGTCAAAGCTATTTAGATATAAAGGCCAGAAGTAATTTACTGTGTTTCTTTATGAGTCAATGAAAATCATTTTGTACACAACACTTGTACCATATAGCAAAACCTCTATCTAACTTTTAAAGTTAAGTCAGTAAAGCCTCAGGCATTGTGAACTCCCTGCCTACATGCTCCAATACTCATTTAATTTTATATTAGAGTTTTTAAACATTCTCCTTTAATTAGAGATACCTTATGAAAACAAAATGACCTTGACTTGCAAAATAAATTAAACCACTTCAGGAGAGCATCTCTCTCATTTATTACCAGATATTTTAATTGGAGTGGGGTCATCCTTTTTTAAAAAAAAAAAACATGGGTCACGCCTAGAATAGGGAATTCTACTGTGCTGAAATATGTGTTGCAAATTCAAAGTTCCAGAAAGTCCCTCCCAGCCCTCCTATGAAAAATCTTATGTATTTTTCTATTGCTTTGCAGCTACCTTTCCTGATCTTTTTTTAAAAAAAGAAACGGATTAACACCTGGTTAAAGTCACTGGTTTGAGTTGATGAAGACATCCTGTTATAAAGTATTTGTACGTGTACCTATGCATCTGTATTCCTAAGACACCAGGATTTTTCAGTTAAAAATAAAAGCTCTTCCAGGAATATGACGGATGGAAGCTCCTTGTTTTATGTCATGCTGAATATTTATCTACTGGCAGAAATAACTAAAGAGAAAATTATAGCTCTTTGTTTATGAAAAAACTAGCTCATAAGTTCTATGAAATGACGATATCCTAATAGAGATAGTGATTGAGAGAGCTGAAGAAGCTTCTTGGATGAGAAGTGAAACATCTTCTAAAAAAAAACCAAGTCCAGTTGTGTCTTGAAAAAGCAGATTTGGAACAATCATTACCTGAATGATTGAGAATCTCCACAGGTATCCCAATACGTAACATGGAGAGATAAATTGGAATTCAGTAGTCCATTTTGCAATAATACTGGATCTGAAAGTGCACAATGCTGATCATATGTAATCTCATGAGATTCTCCAAAGCTGTCAAACAATACTGAAATCTACAAAGATGGGGAAAGCTGGGAAAGAATAAATATTAAGACTATTATTTTGGATTTTTGTGCATTCAGGAACATTGGAACAAAAGTATGTGTACTAATGTTATGCTGAAATTTGCTTTACAATATCTCAACATCCTGGAGACCCCATAGAGTGCTTGAGAATTGATTTTTTTTTTAAAACCTCTCAGTGCTGTTTTTAAGTTCAGTAAATTCCAGAACTTGTTTATTCTAAATCTAGAAATTGTCTTTTTAATTTACCTCATGGCGCTGCTTTTGATCATTCTTATCCATTCTCACTGTGGTAAAAGGAGAAGATCTAGAGATGAATTAGATTTTCATTCAGTTTTAGATCCTTCAGCACAACATTCTCAGATTTTTAGATAGGAGGGGCTAAAGCTGCTTAAAATTATTATTCCAAAATAAAATAAAGATTTGATTTAAAATGTATTTATAGCAGAAGATTTATCCACCCAACCAGATGGCATTGCATACACTGTTCTGAAAATTCTGGATGTCAGTATCTATGCCTTCAGACAACAGTTGTTGAAAAAAAGATTGTCACTTCTCTTTCATGAAAATAAAAGAGGATTTTTATTCTTTTTTCACTGAGAAAAAGTGCATCTAATGAGGAAAAACTGATGCCTTGTTCAGATATCCACAAATTTTATAAACGTCTTCAAAAATAGCCCAGAAGGATTGAGATTTTATTTGTTTACCTTAAGTCAAAATGATAAACTGTGACATTTGCTCATTTGTGAAAAAGAAAAAAAGAAAACAAAAACTATGATGCTCCCATTTCCTTGCAGGGGATAACATCATGAATTGCTAATAGTTTTAAAACTCTACCAAAGAAACTAAACAGAAAAAATATCATTACTTCTGAACATTGATACTGAAGAATAGCATTGGAATACCATGAGAGCAAGAAAGCATATAAATGGATCATCAAACAGATCAATCCAGAGTTCTCACTTGAAGCAGAAATGACCAAGTTACTTTGGAGCAAGAATATCAAGACCGAGGTCTCTGGAGAAGACGCTAATGCTGGAAATGATGAAAGGAAAATGAAAGGAACAACCAGCAGAAGATGGATATAGACTTAGTTACAGTGGTGGTGGGTGCTGTTGTGCTCCGCCGGTGGCCTGCGAAGCTGGCAGGAGAGTCGGACAGTGAGGAGGCTGGGGAGGAACATGGACCAGTCCTGGAATCTGGGGGAGGCTCGGATGAGGGCTCTGCGTCGGAGGCAGATAGGGGGTTAGGGCATCTGGGAGTTACGTGCTGCTTCTGGAGTCTCCAGAGTCTGATGTCAGTGAGGGAGAAGAACAGTGTGAGCCTGTTTGCAGTGTGCGCATGCACAGAGCTGCCAGAAGGCAAGAACAATTAAGAAAGAAGGGGTGACTCAGGAGTAAGGCTTGGAGATGATTGTCCCCTCCCATAAGACATAAAAGAGGAGCAAAGGCACATGAGCCTTTGCAGGAAGCAATTAATCCATCTGGTCAGTTCAAGCTCTGAGAGGCTCCATTTGACTCTGTGCTAAGTTTGGCCTTGCAAAACTGATGGGAACCTCTGGATCCTCTGGCAGCTTCCCAAGGGGGAGGTAAAGGCGGGGGCTTATCAGCCTTACCCTGAAAGACTCTGGCAACTTGAGCAGACGCCTGTCGGACTCTTCGTAGACTGTTGGGGAAGCCTAGTGTGGACTGTGGATGGTCATAATTCATAGCCGTATAAATAAAAGAAGGTTTTTGGAACTAAGATTGTGATTTATGCTTTCTCGGGAAACTTAGGTCAGAACAGGTGCACAATTAGAAGACCCAACGGAAGAGGTCAGGGGTAGAATATTATTCGGGGGGGGGGGGGGGGAAATCTATGTGGTTGCTAAGAGTTGACACCAACTTGATGACATGTAATCCATCAATGAATCAGTTATCCCCCTCCCCATTACTCATCCAGTGCAATCTGGATGAGGAATATGCAGGGAGTTCTCAACTTACAACAGTTCATTTGGTGGCCATTTGAAGTTACAACGGCACTGCAAAAAAGTGACTTACGACCACTTTTCACATTGATGACCGTTGCTGCATCCCCATGGTCACATGTGAATTACGTTTGGACGCTTGATAACTGGTTCATATTTATGATGGTTGGAGTATCCTGGGGTCATGTGATCACCTTTTAATACCTTTGGACAAGCAAAGTCAGTGGAGGAACCTGATTCTCTTAAAAACCGTATCACTAACCTAACAACTGCAGTGTTTCAGTTAAGAAATGTGGCAAGAAAAGTCATAGGATTGGGGCAAAACTCACTCAACAACTTTCTCACTCAGCAATATAAATCTTGGGCTCGAGTGTAATCGTAAGTTGAGGATACCTGTAGTATCTTCAATCTCATGAAAAGATAAGGGAGTGTAGCCCCAGCAGAATATAGCCTGCAGCTGAGAAGGGTGATGGGACATTTTCTCTATGCCTTCTTAATTTACAGTGATCTTTAAATGGCCAAATAACACTCACCCTGCCCCTTTTTTATAGATACCCTCTGTCTCCAGCTGTTAGGTTGGCTACAGAGTTTATCTAATTTGAGTAGCACAATATGTTTTTTATGGAGTTTGGAGGATTGCAGATCAGTAATTCTGATGATTACTACAAACGTTATATTTTGCTCAGCATTGTGGCAACATCATTTTAAATTCAGTAACATATTACCTTTCCATAAAGTCTCTAGAGTTATAGCCCTAGGCTGTTTAACAGCAACAGTAAAGTCTACTACTGTCCTCTGAAAAAATATATATCACTGAATAGCTATCAATATATAGCATTGAATAAAATCACTTGATTTGGTATAATTTCTGTGGCACCAATGCTGCCCATCTCTGCAATTGCATAGCATTATCATCATTCACTGTGCTTTGGGTTTCTGCATGGAGAATTGAAACATCATTTGAGATTCCTCCAAGGAAGGATTAACAAGATCGGCTGTGACATGACTTGATTAATTAATAAGACCGGAGTCCACTCTGGCCCTGATGAACTTCTGAGACAGGAGATAATTTCTACCTTCAATATTTTAGAAGCCAAGAGAATAATACAATTTTGGCTTGACCTTCACTAATAACACAGCTGAAATCCATTATAATATATAGCAGACTAGTTGCCTACAACGAAGGTGATTCATCCTCGTTCTCCCTCTATAATTTAACAAATTGGAACTGATGGTCATGGTGGAAGTTTGAAGGACAAACAAAAGAAGGATTTTTTTTTTCCAATTTTAACTGCATTTGTAGTTTTAGTCTTAAAAGGAAAAGGCTGATAGTATTTGCTTTTACCCTCTCTTTAGGGATTTTCTCCCAAAGAAATCAGGTTTTTTCTTACATGTCTTTTCATACTGAAATGGAGATCAATATATAAAGCAAACAAACAAGGAACTAGAAATATCCATTTATTTTATTTATCTACTTGAGATGTAGCTGCCAGTGTAAACAACAAGAGTAAGCAAAAAACGTGGAACTGTTTAAGTGGCAGAAGCACCAGGAGAAAAATATAAATAAAAGGACTTCTCAGAGAACAAGCAAAACAATCATCCTCATGTTTCAGATGATGCTGTTATCAGAGATTTCTTATTCAAGTTCACAGAAAATAGTAGCATGGCAGTTAAATTTTGCTTTGGTGATCACTTCTCAGCAGGCACATTTCTGAGATAAGGTTAAGGTTAAGGGATAAGGAATAAAATCTTGAACCAGTTCAATACAGTTAAAAGGCTTAGGACTGGGATTGATGCTACATTTTATCTTCAACTAAATATCAAATTCAGTAGTTGTATTTAAAATGCACGATCCTGAGATCCCCTTGCCTCTTAACTGAAGATCCTTCTTGAATGAAACAGCCAAGGAGCCTCCAAAGGAAGCCAGAAGACATTGATGGGTGCAGCTATATTGGTCAGTACAGATTTCCACAGTATTTCCACCTGCAAATACAGGCACTAAGTTGAAGCAGCTGGTGCCGTAGTGAAGGAAAGTACCCAACTGCATCATATATAAAAATTGTCACTTGGCATTAGACACAAACCTATTGGAGATCTATCCAGGCACTGAGATAATAACGGTTGGCATATTCTGTGACAATTGTTGTAGATTTACTCATCTTCCTTGTTAGACTTGCAGTAATCCATAGATCAAGTTAAAATTGCACGGGCTCCTTCTATCTTCTATTTTAATATCATTATAGACTGTTCTCTGTTTTAGCAGCTTCTTAAATATAGTAAGTATATTATATTATATAATTATTTTTACATTTAAAACAATGCAGTACCGCAAAGTCAAAGTAACCATACATTCACGTTATATACAACCAGTCTCAACCATTAACTATTAGCCTACTTAATACATTGTTTATCCTTCTATCCAATCACAATATATACAGTTTGTTCCAGTCTTGTCACCTTGTCTTATACCAATCATAAAATCTGTTCCAGACTTCAAAAGTTCAAAGTTTGAACGAACATATAGTAGTTCTTTTATAACAAATGTTACTTGGCTTTACTATTAGTTGATTAATCTGCATGTCTGCTGTTTGTACTAATTGGTTTCCTGGATGTTTTTAATTGTTTTATAATTTTAGAATTGCAGACCACCCAGAGTCTCTCAGTTGGTCTTTTGGTTGAATTGGGCAGCTATAAAAACTGAATAAATAAAGTGTGAACATATTCTGCAGAATTTAATTTCTTTCTTCCACTTATGGTCTAAAATTATTTTAAAGATTATGGCAGTCTGATAAAATATTTTTTTGAATTATAGCCATTTATTCCTGTTGTTTTTCTCCATTCAAAGGGAAGAGACAAGGGCTCCATATTTTTTTCCTATTTTTTCCTTTATATTGTGGGTGAATATGGACGGACAGAGGAAAATGGGCTCCTTTGAGAGCCGAGGAATCGGCCATTAAGCAGACAGTTTTTAGATACTACTTACTTTATAACAGCATATAATATACCTGTGAACATATAACAAAAACTTGCATTTGGGTTATTTTTTTTTTAATTCTAAAGTAAGCACACTGGGCTAATGCATTTTTAGAAAAAGAAATAGCAGGGGATCATAGCAAGAAGGCATAAACTAAAGATTAATTGCTACTTAGACTGTTAAGTATATTTTAGCAGAGGTCACTCTGAATGCAGTCCTTGTTAGCTGCTCGGTGAATATGCATAACAAACAATTAAGCCAAAGGAGTTTCTGCTTCATATAATATGCAATCATATGGCTGTCTCTGTTTTCTCAAATTTGTCCTGCTGATTCTAATCCTACTAAACAAGTCTGTTACAAAAATTATGTTCTCATCCACACATTTTCAGTTCTGTTGTAGCTGTTTAACCTCTGAAGGAAATTAGGTCTGTCAAACAACATTGCTTCATTCAATACTGCATACTATATTTTTGAAATACTCTATTGTTTGACTCTTGTAAAATTTCCTTGATGAGCTAGATCCTTCTTCAGAATTAACTGTCAGCCTGGTTAAAGTGGCCAGACACCTATGTTCTCTATCCTGTGCAAAATTCAGGTTTAAACATGAAAAGTGATTCATAATTGCAAATCTGTCAAGTTCATGTTTTCCTGGGACAAAAAGAGTCGCACACATGCTCTGAATTATCTTTTGCTTTTCAGTTCAGAATACCACACAATCTATAACCATCTGGAATGATGTTCCAATCCTGGCTCTTCTCTGGCATCATCAATGGGTATTATATTACAGTGGATATTTACAAGCATCCCTTCCACATCCCTTCCTGATGTACTTACACCAGGCAGTACAAATTAGGCATGTGGATCAATCCACACATGTATTTGTTGCCAATGCCCATAAAAAGCAACATGTTCTCATATGAAAAAGTGCTGATACTGTACTGTTAAATTCAAGATATGTCTGGTGTATGTATATGTACTGCTGATGTATGCGTAAAAGATACAATTATATGCATACAATTGGTCATTGGTTTTTAAAAAAAAATTCAATTTTTTAAAACCTTTCTTCTATGTTGAGAAAGGAGGAGATTGATTAAAGAGAAAAGCAGAATGTGATGGCTTCCGTGAGTGTTTCACTAATAATATCCATCAATCAGACATTATTCCAGATACAGTAGAAGCACACCGGCTGGGAAAGTAATAGTTTTGAAGTAAAGATGAAAGCAATCAAATGGTAAATTACAGATTTACCATACAGCCTGAATTAATAGAGCTATAGAGAGTTATATAAATGTTCAAGTGCAGGTATATGTGTGTGCTAATGAATGTTTCTGGGATTTAAACTGTAAAATTGAATGTGCTACCCAACAAAACAATCTTTGGAATTGTATAGTAAAACAGGGATGCCGTGGTCAGTGGCTAAGAAGCTGAGCTTGTTGATCAGAAAGGTTGGCAGTTCAGTTGTTGGAAATCCTAGCGCCGCATAACAGAGTGAGCTCCCGTTACTTGTCCCAGCTTCTGCCAATCTAGCAGTTCGAAAGCATGTAAAAATGCAAGTAGAAAAACAGGGACCACCTTTGGTGGGAAGGTAACAGTGTTCTGTGCATCTTCGGTGTTTAGTCATTCCAGCCACATGACCATGGAGATCTCTTTGGACAGTGCTGGCTCTTCGGTTTTGAAACAGAGATGAACACCGCCCCCTAGATTTGGGAACATTTGGGAACATTGTCCGAGGGGAACCTTTACCTGAACATAAAAGTTCTGCTTCACCACCCAAAAACTGCTGAACATCACCATTTCTTGGGAGAGGGTTGTGTTCCCTCAATAAGGTCTATACATTCATCAATAAGGTCTATACATGATTATATATTTTTAGGAGTAACAAAAAAATGAAAAGTATTGGTGCACATATGGGATTATTTTTTCAAAGAAAGTGCTTAATGAAGGTCCAGAAGAGACCAGATCATGGATCATAGCAAAATACTTTTTTATTTTTATAAAGGTCTTGGAACGTTACCTTTCATTGGGTAATTCAAACATTCAAACAAAGTTTATTAGGTTTTTTTTATTTACATATGTTCTCGTAAAAAAAAGTTCAAAGGTGCTTATGGAAAAGAAAAGGCCATGCATAAATCTTCATAGAAATTTGTCCAACTCCAATGCAACTTTTGCCACGTGAACAGAGCCCCATCTGAATATCCAGCACCCTGTTCAGATCCTTATTGGGTTGAACTTTTGGGTTGAACTGTAGCCTCATCAGATTTAGGGCGCTTAGGAAAATGGTGGATTCCACTGGGAAAAATTTTTTATGAGAAAACTGTCAGGCTATGTTTTCCTTAATTAATTGCACTTGTAATTTATAGATGACATTAGCTACAATATATATTTACTAGCTTTATAAATTCCACTCAGAGCTAAAAAAATGAAGGTGACTTTTAAAGTCTTTCATGGGTTGAGATCAGAACTGTTTGATGCAGTTTTTCCTCACCCAAACTTTTATTCCCACATTTATCTGAAATATCAGATATTTAATATGTTTCTGATGGTGGCTCTTCACTCTGAGAATTGAATTCCCAATACAGTGATAAAGAGCAAAAGACTTGACTTGTTTAATTAGGCAAAATATTCTTTGGATGCCAATCTAGTCTTTATGTTGCACATATACTATCTGCTTTATGGCTGTTTTACAAGTTTAATGATCATTCTGAGAATTATTATGATTGAAAAGTAGTCATAAATATTTTAAATAAGTTTAAAGTCAAGGAAGAATTTGCAAAGTGGGCAGGGATTTTAAAGTGAGGATGATTGAAGTGACACTTCCCTGATGTTCCACAAGGCTCAGACATGGCTGAAGGAAATTATTACTGGGAATCTTCACAAATTAAGGAATATCTTTACCCTACCTAATGCAAGAAGTTATTGGAAAAAATCAAAACAACATCTGGGATGGGGAAAATCTAACTCATTTTAGTTCTTGCCTTGGAGATAATAATTAATGATTGATTGATCATTCTACTTTGCTTTCTGTTCAAAGAAAAATGCTAAATATGGACTGGAGTGAAGATCAGAGGAAGTACCATCCATGGACAAATCTTCCAGTTTTTCATTGGTGGAATTGGGAGTAAATTTTGATTTATGGTTTCTTTTTCATCTGACTAATTCATAGGGACTATTGCCAATATGAAACATTACTCCATAAGTATTCTCTGTGGCAAAGTCTTCAATTTTGCAAATGTTATAGAAAGTTGGAGACAATAAATCATTTGCCTGAAGTAAGCCTGACTTGGATACTCACAAATGATTTAGAGTGAATTGTCATAGGCTATATATTAGCAGAATCCTTAAAACAGAACGAGAAAAAACACTTTTTGATAAATGAAAGGCATAGTTTATTTAGAGTAGAAATCTGCCGTCTGAGCTCCTAGATCTCACATGGTTCTGGGAAACTTGAATGCAACCCAAAAAGAATGTCGACGCTGATCAAATTAAGTTTTTTAATGTGATAGGCAAATTATTAAAGACATTGAACACACTAGCAAAGATTGTGATTGGCAGTTAACCCAGAATTCTTTGTAGTTAGAAAATCCATAATTTTTCAATGGTTTTCTAAATAAAAGATTTCCATATATGGAATTGCAAAAGATACATGTCTTTTGGGTAATTGGGTATGTCAGAGTTTATTGCATAAATTCAAATCCAGAAGCACACACGGATAACTGATGCAGCAGGATTCATTAACTTCTTTATATACATAAGAATAGATGAATAAACGTACAATACCAACAGGTGGTTCTTCCAAGGAAACACAAGGCAGGAGAGTTACAGACAAACACAAACAGTTAGCTTCATTTCAGCAGACAATCCCAGACAGTCTGTCAGCTTACTTTTCAGAGCGGCAGACTGCTTAAGTTTCTGTTTCAATTTTCTGCACAGATTCAGATATGTTTAAGCTCCCATTGGCTGACTCAGTTCCTATGCCTATTCATTGGCTGACCTTGTTCCCATGTCTCTCCCAGTCATGAATATTTTAAAAGCTCCCATTGGCTGACTTAGTTCCTATGCCTATTCATTGGCTGACCTTGTTCCCATGTCTCTCCCAGTCATGAATATTTTAACAGCGTATTCCTTTGAGTATTTTTCTGCAGACAGTCTAAGTAACCTTTCACAGGCTTCTGTTCATACACAAGTGTGTTTCAGATATTAAATGTAATCAAAAGAAAAGTGACCCAGACCCTCTGCAGGTTTTCTCATCTGTATTGTTTACTCTTCTTACTTTTATGCCGAACATCAGTCTGACATGAAACGTTTCCTGATGGGAAAAATGATATGAAAACCACTTCGGGCTTCATTTTAGTATTCTAGGCTTCTTTAAGAGCCAATTTTGGGTAGTGTTTGAAGCACCAGGCTAAAAACCAGGAGGCTGTGAATTCTAGTCCTGTTTTAATGATGGGTAACCTTGGGCAAGTCCAGAGGTGGAATTCAGCAGGTTCTGACCAGTTCTGGAGAACCGGTAGCAAAAATTTTGAGTAGTTCAGAGAACCAGTGAGTACCCCATCTGACTGGCCCCGCCCCCCTCTATCCTCTGCCTCCCAAGTCCCAGCTGATTGGGAGGGAATGTGGATTTTGCAGTCACATTTCCCTGCTACACCCACCAAGCCATGCCCAGGGAACCAGTAGTAAAAATGTTTGAATCCCACCACTGGGCCTGTCCCACACATCCAGCCTTAGGAAGAAGGTAATGGCAAGCAACTTTCAAGACAAATCCAGACAGATATCTGGAGTTTACAAACTGACTTGAAGACACCAAAAAGTTAGGTTCACTTTGGATAGTGAGATATTTATAAATAATTCAATTTATAAATAAATTGAACAAATGCACAATAATAAAAAGACTTAAATGAAAAATGCAGGAAATTAAGCTAGCCAGCAACCAAAACCTGACACATTAATGTTATGTGCTCTAAGCAGATACATCATTACAGAAAGGGATGATAATATTGTTATCAACCAGCATCCTAAATATTCCTAGTGTTCTCCCTCTGTTAAATAATATTAAATATAAAATCTCATGGAAATTTGGTGTACTCCCACAAGCCTTTAGCATTTTTGTCCAAATCTCATATAATTTTGATGTTTATTCACAAGTAAATGCCCAGGGCAGAAAGAAAAAATTGTCAACACCTGCTTTATAGAGAAGTCCCATTGTGTAAATAAACACTCTGTGTACATTTTCCTCTGGTAAAGATTTCTTTATACCCTTTTTATGTATTTGTTCATGGATTTTTTACTGATAGCAGAGAAATGCATGAATAAAATGATTTAGGTCAGCAGTGATTTCTGACATTAATCTACATTTCTGCCTTGACTACCATACCAGTGAATAAAATCTGTGGTATTTATTGCAGTATAAATAAATAATAAAGTTAATCTTAAAGGAGAAAATAGCAATTATTGCTTAGCCTTTTCAGTTTAGTGTGTATAGCCTATGGCATTTTAGAATCCATTGGAGTATGAAGGATAAATTGCATTTTAAAGTGGTTGTTCTTTGCTTGTAATTTGGGTGAAACTCCCATTTGTGTTAAACAAATTTGAAAGAGAGAAAAATAATGACGGGAGCATAAATGGATGAGCCCCGTAATGAGCATTTTGTCCACTAATTGTTAAAAACAGTATATGGAACTAAAATGCCCTGCGTTTTCAAGAGAATGCATTGCCAAGGAAAGGATTCAAGAGCTGGAGATAAATTCACCTGAAATCTCGGACTGAGATACCTTTTCTGGGTGATGTTTTGTTTGCTTGTTTTTGTATTGTTTGGACACACCCCATTTATTTCTATTAAATATGAACATATTTCCCCCCAGTGGGAAGAGAACAACTGTTATTATATAGGATTCCATTTTAGCTTCTGTGATCCAACCTGCAAACGTTCCTCTGCAGACTCACATTAAAGAGTTTGCCTCTGTTTGGATGTATACCCCAAAATACCACACACACCACCCCCTTGCTTTATTTCCTCCAGGTGACCAGAGTCTTCCATGATAAAACACACTTGCTGTGGGAGTTTCATCTAGTGGTTAAGGCACCAAGCTACAAAACCAGGAGACTGTGAGTTCTAGACCTGCTCTAATCATGAAAACCAGCTGGCGGATCTTAGACAAATCCCTCTTTCTCAGCCCAACTCACCTTACAGAGTTGTTGCGGGGAAAAATAAGAGGAAACAGTATTGATATTTTTGTTGTCTTGTGTTATATATGTGCTGTATGTATGAATGTACGCATGTAAGTATGCATGTATGTATAAAATCTGAATAAAGTAACTTTATGGTGATGCAACCTTATGATGATTTTCTACATTTATATATAAATGTATGGTTTTATTTCGATGTTGTAATCCACCAATAATTGGTGGATTATTCATAATAAATGAATAAATGAATATTGTGATCATATATATATATATATATATATATATATATATATATATATATATATATATATATATATATATATATCACACACTCACTCATGCTCACATATATACACTTACACATTTTCTCTGTGTGTATCTCTCTCTCTCTGTGTCTGTGTGATAAATTCATGCAGCCTTTTATGAGGGATGAAAAAGAGGGGTGAAAATGAGTCATGTTAGATAGCTATACATCTTCTGGCATTCTTGGCAGTCTCATTAATGTGCTGTGATATCCATTATATAGAACATCATAAAGATAAAAGCTATTAAATGGGAAACTGGCTCTGAATTCCACCAAGGAAAGCAACTGTGATTTATTATTTAAATTGATCTAAACACAATAATGGGTAAGTCATGCTAGAGATTCTGTAATGAGGAAAAGATATCAAAGCAGAACTCAAAAACTTGGGTTGGTGGCCATCCAGTTCTCTCTCCTCATTCAGACTGATGTGGAGCAGAACAAGCAACTTGCTTCCTTTCAGAAGACGCCAATGGAGGTCTTCTCCAGGTAGAAAAATCTTCTGCAAAAACGAAGTAGTCCTTTAAAGGACAGAGGAGCACAGATCATTCTGTAGGGTTAAACATTGTCCACATTAATTTGCTTTAACAGAACTAGAGGTTATTTCTTTCACTAAGACTCTTGAGCCAACCTTATTATTCAAGACATCTTTTTCTCGGCAGCAAACCATGCCTTGACTGTGACCCCTATTAAAGGAAAAAAACAACAACTAAGAGGTTTTTTTCCAGAACCTAGATGTAAAAGATGTATTATTATCTATCCTCTTAACAATAGGACACTTCATTAGAAGTATCTGCATGTGTAGGTACAGACACAGACAGGCACAGAGACAGCTGATGGTGAAAGAGATGAAGGAGGGATATTAAACAATAAGCCTAAGTACAAAAGGAATACTAAATTACTGGTACTCTCACATTCTTGATTATTATGCCTCACCACAACTCTTATTGTGGGCTCAGTAGCACTCATATGCAACAGGAACCCTGTTAACCAAAGGCAGGAAGGCCCTTGGAGAGGCCAAATGCATTGCATTGTATAACAATTCTTGCAGTACTTTATTTTGGAGAGTTAACAATAGGAACATGAAAATATCATGCAGAACTTTGCATTATAACTTAAAACACTGATGCGTCAGAAGAACCAAAGAATCAGGATACTCTGTTTATTAATACCAGATAAAGGTCAGCATATCAGTAGTGGGTTCCTAACTGGTTTACTACTGGTTTGCTGAGTGTGCATACACCGGATGTGCGCTGTGCGTGTGTGCACAATTGAATGAAAATTAGTCAGAAAAAAGGGGAAACAACTGAGGAGTGGCAATTCAAGCTCCCATCCCGGATCAGCTGGGCTTCGGAAGCTGGAATAAAGGTAAGTATAACCGAGGCCACGGGCAGGCAGGCTCTGTTAACAAAAAACAGAGAACCGGTTCGCTCTCTGTTTGAAGGCAGCACTACCGGTTTGGTTGAACCAGACCGACCTGGTAGGAACCAGTGGTGGGTTGCAGGGGGTATGCCCCGGTACTGGTGTACCAGAGCCTGCCTGGAGCACCAGATAACGTTCCGGTACAGTGCTCTGGAGGGACCACCAGCTTGCCCGAGCTCCTTACCTGTCTTTTAAGCCTTCTGCGCTTCTTCGCATGCTCATGACATGTACAGCGCCTGTGCAACGCTCCCCCGGTTAGCTGGAGCATCGTGGAGGTGCTAAGATGCAAGTGTGTGCTGTGTGCGTGTGCTTGAGCATTGCCTGCGTCTATGTAGACACCGCCGGTCCCGTTCCAACCGCACCGGTTGGAATGGGATCCGGAACCCACCACTGGTAGGAACCTACCCCTGCAGCATATTCAGGAGGGATTGGACTTAGTGGGCTAGTGGGAACTCAACAACTCTAAGCTGATGATACATTTAGCTCCACCCTTCAGTTCTACTTGCTCTTTTCTACAGATGCTCTTTAAGAACAGTTAAACACTGCAATATCTTCCAATCGTCTCCAATGAAGACAGCACAATTTATTTCTCTTGATTAGAGTGTCTTCCTTTGGCCTATGCTAAGTCTTGCTTCAGCAGTGCAATGTTGCTTTTAACATGCATTCATGCAACTGGGTCAAGTGACCCATATAGTATTATTTGCATGGAGAAACACTGGCCTTCATCACCTTCATTGCTTCTGGACTTCAAATCTTTGTAAACTTCAGCAAAAAGCTGAAACATAATTTTGTTATAATGACATAACTGATCAATATTGTCCTGAGTACAGGGTAGTATCTGGAATAATCAAGATACCACTGTGGGTAAATATAAAATATATCTGCTATATGTTTTCAAAATAGATAAAATTGAGCTTCACAAGTTTTAATAAAAAGAGATTGTTCTTGATCTACGTATACAAATTAGTTTACATGTTCACTGGAATGATAAAAATTAGTGTTAAGATCAGAGATTTATAAATAGTGAGAAATATACCCTTGAGTCAAATTTGATTACTGATCATTGCAACCATATATTTTTTAATAACAACAATAAAATACCACTGAACTGTTCAATTAATTTCAGTTGCTGAGAAGGAGTCCCAATTAATGCATGGACAGTGAGATCTTTATCATTAGGCCATCTACTTAATTTTCCAATTCAAGCCTCAGTAGTGTTGTTCCAATTTAAGGGTGGCAACTTATATTAGTTTGAGGACCTCATCAGGATTTGCACAGCATGCCAAGCACTGTGCTCCGAAAGCGGGTGGGAAGACTACAATATGTGTGATTCCCCCCACCCAAGGTTTTTAATGAGCTTATGGCATCCATGTGCTCATTAACCTGACTCCAAACACAAAAATAAAACAGATCTTGGAGGTCTATTGATTAACAAAGGAAATTCTGGGTACACATTTATCTCTTCAAAATTCTGTGCTGAATTTACTACTTAGCACAAAATGTCATGTTAGCAAGTTGCATAGCCAAAAGCAGCTGAATAATTAGCAGCAATAAACTTTTTTATTTACTTACTTATCATATGGGGAGAAATAGTTTTAAATTATTTACCTTGTAATGCAAAAAGGGAAAGGGCAGATTTTCAACTCTTCTTGTATCTACCTTTTATAACTTACCTATATTTCTTTCTATCTGTCTATGCAAAACTTTAAAATATTGGACTAAATCAAATTGGCTTATTTCAGACGCTTTTACACACTCCAATTTCTCCCCAAGGATTTCAATTAAATTTACCTAGCATTCTTCTTGTAATGTCTATAATATCTATTTAACAGATTAACAGAGTTGGAAGGGACCTTATAGGGCATCTAGTCCAACCCCCCCCCCCCTCAAGCAGGAAACCCTACACCATTTTTGACAAACGGCAGTCCAATCTCTTCTTGAAAGTCCCAGGTGATGAAGCCTCCACAACTTCTGAAGGCTGATATTCTTCCATTGGTTGATTATTCTCACTGTCAGAAAGTTCCTCCTTATTTCTAGGCTGAATCTCTCCTTGGTCAGTTTCCATCCATTATTCCCTGTCTGGCCTCCAGGTGCTTTGGAGAATAGCTTGAACCCTTCCTCTCTATGGCAGTCCTTCAAATATTGGAACTCTGCTGTCCTGTCTCCCCTGGTCCTTCTCTTCTCTAGACTCGCCATGCCCAGTTCCTCTAACTGTCCCTCGTATGTTTTAGTCTCCAGTCCCCTAATCATCCTGGTTGCTGTTTAGAACTTTTTCTAGCGTTTCATCACCTTTTTTAATGGTGTGGTGACCAAAACTGGATGCAGTACTCTAGGTCTGGTCTTACTAGGGGTTTATGGAGTGATATTAGTACCACACTTGATCTTGATTGTATCCCTCTGTTAATGAAATTTAGGATTGCATTGGCTTTTTTGGCTGCCCCCCCCCCCCCCGCACACTGTTGACTCCTATTTAATTGATGGTCCACTAAGACTCCAAGATCTCACAGTCTCTGCTATTAAGCCTGGTTTCACCCAGTTTATATCCGTACCTTTGGGGTTTTTTTTTACCTAAGTGTAAGATTATACTTTTCTCTACATTGAATTTCATTTTGTTAGATAGGGCCCAGTGTTCAAGTCTGTCAAGATCCATCTGGATCTTGAGTCTAACTTCTAGGGTGTTCCTGCCAGCTTAGTATCATCTACAAATTTGGTAAGTTTCCCTTCTATTTGAGATATCCTTGACAATTTCAAAAATACACACCACAATCAACGAATTATGAGGACTCCTTAGTTGACTAAGTTAATCCCAGCTTAGTGACTGCCACTGTTTGCAGTTATGGTGGTGATGAAAAAGTTACTTTACAAGCAAACCTCTCATTTACAACCTTTCAAGGAAAGGAAAGCTAAAGTAAGACCGTAAGCACACTCAGTTTGACTTAGGAACAACTTCATTTACTGACCTAATTACCAGTCCCTAAATCAGGAGTACCTGCGTATCTCAATAGGTCTGCTGCTATGTTGTGCTAAATGAGGACCTTACAATATAAGTTAAATAAATATTCTTCTTATTTGAATAGCAGCTGTCTCCCTTCCAATGATGGGGGATGGAAAGGAGAAACAAAAATAATGCTATAAATAATGTACGTGGTATTTTAGACTCCAACACTCTGAGTTTCAAGAAGCAAATTATTCCAGTGTCATCGGTACAGCTATTCATGCATCAACAATGAGGTATATGCTTAAGTACCTTTATGATATGACACCATAAATTGGACAAGGGATTTGCAATTATTGTCATTGTTTAAACAGTTGATTGTTACTCAAAAAGCAATGCCTGCATTTTTTTATGCTGACGGCAAAGGGCTTTATTAAGGTAATTAAGGAGAGACTTCAATTTTCATTATCCCCTTAAGCACCCTCTCTTTTGTGATCGAGATTAGATTTAATAGAGCTATTTGCATCACGTTTGATTGATTTTAGGTTTTAAACTTGGAAACAAATTAGCATTATTAAAACTCACCATCCCGTCTTCCTAGAGCTCAAAGAAAAAAGGTTTCCTTTTTTTAAAAATGATCAGTTACTGGTGACAGGCTTTGAGGACTGGGAATCCTTCTGTTCTGATATCCCCAAATTTATCTTCCTATCAAAATTCCATTTTGATGAGTTCTAAGGTGAATCAATAATTGCCCTAGTGTACCATTCTCAGGCTGATTCAAAAAGGCAACTCTTTTAAAAACAATTCAGTGAATTGCTGAATTCATAAAACTTTCTTGATGTATATCATTCCATATGCTCAAAGTTTAATTTCTTCTTTAAATGTGAAGTATAATTCTATCTTTATTTGTTCTGAAACAGTTTCATTTTTCTCCTCCATCCTTTAGTCATTTTCTAGTTTATTTCATTTTTTCTATTTTCATCTATTATTGTATATGCTTATTTTATATCCCATCTTCTTCTCTTATAAAACAGAATCCTCCCATTGCATGTATGTCTCCGACTCTGAGTCTGTCTGTCTGTCTCCCTCCCTCCCTCTCTCTCCCTCTCTCTCTCTCGACAGAGAGAGAGAGAGAGATGATAAATAGATGATATACAGAAAGAGATGGAGATAGATAGAGATCTGACTTTTCTGTCTATCAGGAATAATCACATTTATATGCAAAGGGAACAGATGGGCCTGAAATTAAAGTGTAAAAAAAATTGCTTGCCCAAACTGTAAACATGGGTAGGTGTGAAATTTGTTCAGTTCACATTTTGTGTAAAGGAATTTAATTCAAATATGAGAAATATTTTTTTTAATACTCACACTTTCCCAAATTTTGCATTGTGCAGGTAGTCCTCAATATATGACCGTAATGGTGTCTGCTCACATGTTTAATGGCCATTAGATAAAGCATCTCACCTAATGACCTCCCATCTTTGATATCCTCAATTAATCATTAAAGGAACGTGTGGGTCGTTAAGCAAAGCACAGGGTGTCTCTTTTGTGCTCTGCCTGTGGCAGAGGTGGGGGGTTCCTACCAGTTCGCACCTATTCGGTAGAACCGGTTCGTCAAATCTACCGAACCGGTTAGAAGAGGTTCCACCAGTGGACCCGGAAAGCAGGCCACACCTACAGAAGAGGCTCCAAAATGTTTTGAAACCCACCACTGGTCCTTGGATATGATTGTTCTACACCATCATGCTCCTATTTATAAAACTCAGTGCCTCTGTGAAAGGTAAGGATGACTACTGCGTTTGTGGTGCAATCAGAACATTGTGTGTGTTGAAGTTGTTTTAACGCAAACCAAAGATGCCTTTTGAAAAACAAGTTTACATCCTATTCTTATGCATGCCAGTGCTGTGTGAGAGGTAATTTAAGGTGGTTCTAACAAGTGTCGTCGGCATCTTCATATCCGGTCACATGGGCGGCAAGCCACTCCCATCCAGTCACATGGGTGGCAAGCCACTCCCACAAAGGAGGCCACACCCACAGAGAACAATTTTTGAAATCCACCACTGGCCTGCAGCCTGCAAACCTGGCAGTAGAGTCGGACAGTGAGGAGGCTGGGGAGGCACATGGGCCAGTCCTGGAATCTGGGGAAGGCTCGGATGAGGGCTCTGTGTCGGAGGCAGAGAGGGGGCAAGGCCATCTGGTAGTTATGTGCTGCCTTCGGAATGTGACATCAGTGAGGTAGAGGAAGAGCGGGAGCCTGTTCCCAGTGTGCGCATGCACAAAGCTGCCAGAAGGCAAGAACAATTAAGAAAACAGGGTATCGACTTGGGAGTAAGGCGTGGAGATGATTGGCCCCTCCCATAAGACATAAAAGAGGAGCGAACAGGATGTGAGCTTTTTCAGGAAGCAATTAATTCATCTGGTTCATTCAAGCTTTGAAAAGTTCTGTTTGACTCTGTGCTAAGTTTGGCCATGAGGTCTCTGGCGGCATTTCAAGGAAGACCAGGTGGCTGTTTATCAACCTTCTCTTGAAAGACTGTAGCAACTCGAGCAGACATCTGTCGGAATCTTCACAGTCTGTTTGTTAAGCCTTGTGGACTGTGAAGGACCACAATTCACAGCTTTGGGTCCCCAAAGGCTTTTTCACATTTCCACCGGGTCCCTCCGGGCTTTGGGGGCATGCTTTCCAGAGGTTTGGGGCACAACCAAGAAGATATTCTTCCTCCATCCCACAAGATAGCAATATCTTGGTATTTCAATTGATACGTCTTCCTTTCATTTTGGTTCAGCTTCATTTCCATGCCTTTTTTCAAGGTTAGTCTTGTTATCTGGTCATCAAGACTCTTGATATCTTTTACAGGATTCCGGTCTATGTGTATGAATCTAAGCCCTAAATGTCTTAAGACTAAATCACCTCTTGGATTTTGAACTGCTCAGGAAACCTCAGGTTAGTAAATAAGATCCTTTGAAGCTATCCATACATAGATAGCCCTTTTAGAGTACATTTGATAGCTACGGCCTGGCTGGTTCAGTATTATTGACAAATGGATCAATGCAATGAGAACAGTGGTTGTGCTAGTGAATCTCCTTGAAAGATTCCCCTCTTTATGTTAACTTCTCCCACTCTGTCACCATTGACGAGCAGCTATTTCTTCTATTGTACCATTGATCTTTGCATAAACTTCCCATGCTTCCTATCAACTCCTATTATTTCTAGGAACTTGGTTGTCCAACATGTGGCAGGGAGTCAAATGCTGGTTTTGGAAAACTGTAAAAGAAAGAAGACCAACATGAATGTACTTTGAATTAATTACCACAAAGCAATTCATGCTGGTCTTCTTTCTCTTACAATTTTCCAAAACCGTCTTCTCAATTCGAAGAATTGTTCTTTTGTCTCTCTGCTGTTTGTCAGTTTTCTTCCTGCTTAGATGGGAAAAAAGCTTGTTTTTGAATAGATGCCACCGGACTGTATCAACCACCACACCAGGTAGCAATTTAAAAGTTGATGGTAAGCAAGTAATTGGCCAGGTGCAGTCTGGTGCTGATCCTTTTATTGAATCTTTCATTACCGGGTAGATTTTGCTAGATCTCATCTTAACCACTTTTCAGTTTCCCCTCTGTATGGAATGATACTTGGCACTAAGTGGATATAGATGTGTGAGATGTTTCAATCAAAAATCATGCAGTGTTCTCCACCTAGTTCTTGATCTCTTCTCAATCTTCCTTGCCTTTTCTCTGCTGTTATAATAAGTTCTTTTATTTCAGCTTCTTTTTTCTCCTTTTCTAACTTTATCCAAGCTGGATTCTTTATTCTTATTGCATTTCTTTGAGTTTTCCCATAGCTCTGTCCATAATTACACTGTTTCTTTTTTTTCAAGTATTGGCCAATTCATTGCAGTCTTCCCATTGATGGATTGGTAGAAACATTACTGATTCAACTGAACTTGGACATTCTACCTATGGTGTGCAATTCAAACTTCAGAGCTGATTGTTTTCTTAGTTATGGCTATTATTTGCTGCTTCATTATTTCCAGTGGTTCCTTGGTTTTCCTTGTTTCCAGATGTTATTCTTTGGTCTTTTGGTTCTTCGGCTGCCTTTCTTTCATGAATTCTAGCTTCTTTGCACCTGGTGTTAGCATACTCATTTTATTTCCCAATTCCATAGCAATGCACTATTCTAGTTTGGCAATGCCCCATTTTATACTCAGAAAGGTGATGTAGTGAAGTATGTAGGGCTTAGAAAAGTTACTAGCCCAAAATTACCTAGTATGTTTCCATGGCTGAAGAGAGATTTGAACCTGGATGTGCCTGGTGTTACTTCAGTTCCAGCTTTCCAGCTTTCTGGCTCTTATGACAATATATCTAAACTGATTTTTTATAGTGTGTTTTTATTTTTAAATTAGCTCAATGTTTTTGTATTGTCAGATTCTTTGATCAGCCTGAATCAAGTATCAATAACAACAACAGCAGCAACAAAGGAGGAATAATTAATCAATGGCATGACTTGTTTCAAGAAGTTGTGGTTGGTCCAGCACTGGAGGTTTTGAAGAAAGAGACTGAAATGGCAGAGTTCACGGGTGTCAAATTCTCAGTGTCACATTGCCGTCATGTCACATATTGCAACATTTTCCCCCTCCGTGGAGTTGGGGTGGTAGTGGCCTGCATATGATGTATCCACCCTGTGGGGGGGCCAGTTTGACACCCCTGGATAGCAGCTCCTGCTTGAGCAGGGGCTGGACTAGAGGACCTCCAATATCTCTTCTGTTATTCTGTTAATCCTTGAAGGACTCGAAGCAGCATATTTATGCAAAGTATGAGCAAGAAAGGGATTCTTGGTGCAATTAAAAGCCATTGAAGGAAGGTGTTGCCCAAACAGAAGAGATGTGTGATTTACTAGTCGCTGGACTAGGAAAACTGTAATTATTGAATTAGTTACAAAGAGAACAAAGGTTGGAATATAGTTTGACTGTTTTTAGCCCATCAAAACAAAAAGGCACTCTGAAAGAATGATGCTGTTGTGAAAGAAAAAGCACAGAAGATATTGTTCAAAAAGGACACAACCTTAAACTGAATAATCCCATTAGCTGTGAAACCCATTCTTGACCTTGTTGATCCATGATAGGAATCTCAATAAGGCTGGTCAATCAAAACTCTACCCAGAGTTCTGTGTAACAAACTCATCATTCAAGGAGAATTCAGGTTTCTCCTCTGCTTTCCCAGAAATAATAGTCAAAATTAACAGAATAAGACATTACAAGAATAGATTTTCTTACTTTTAGCTTACAGTTAGAGTGACTTTTTCACCTTTTTGACTGCCTTTTTCTAGAGATGTAATGGCAGAAATTACTTATAAAAACAAGTGTAATTTAAGTCTAGTAATGCATACGTTTAACCAAGAGTCTGCTTATTTGTTTTTCTAATGATTTTTATCTAAAAAGAAACATAAAAAAGATAAACTGGCCCAGACTATATAGTATATTCAGATGACATCTTTCCAAACAGACATTTGTGTAAAAGGAAAACAATATAGTTTTTTTTATATTTCCATGCAGACAGGCTTCCAAATCCTTTAATTGAGTCCGTTTTCCCAAAGCAGATTGCAAATGTGTACCAAATTAACTTCTGTTTTTAAGCTAAAAAAAAAATGCTATGTAGACTTTTAAAAAATCAACCTCTGAAAAGAAGAAAAATGCTCACAGATAATGAAACCAGAACACCGTGTGAGGCGTATTGATTATTGATCATAAAAGAGAATACCTGGACATGGGAAAGAGACATTAAGCTCTTAATAAGGGAAAAAAAAATACATGGAAGTTCAAAATCGAACATGTTCAAAAGCTTCAGCACATGTTACTTCTCTCCTTACAAGGTGTTGACATTCAAAATAATTAACTCAGGCAAACATTCAGCCAAATGCTGGGAATGCACCAACTGTTTCAAAAAATAAAGCCTGTCTTATGCAGAAATAGCCCATTTCCTGAAATGTATTCATCCTTCAGAAACATCTACAGGATCTTAATGCTTTCATCAGAATTATGAGAATAGCAACGTTCTACGTGGTCTCTCCCTCTGAGTCAGTGGTGGGTTGCAGGCAGTATGCCCCGTACCAGAGCCTGCCCGGAGCACCCGGTACCATTCCAGTACGGTGCTCCGGAGGGCCCACCCGCCTACCCAAGCTCTTTACCTGTCCTTTAAAGCCTCCGTGCACAGCACTTGTGCAATGCTCCCCCGAGGATCTGGAACATCGCGGAGCCTTGCGGAGGTTGCGCCAGCTGCACACTGCACGCTTTCATGTGGAGGAGGCCTGGCCCCGTTGCAATTGTGCCGGTTGCAACAGGATCTGGAACCCACCACTGCTCTGAGGATGCCCTGCATGCCCCACAGAAAAGGAGCAGCAAGAAAGGGTCTTATTTTCTTTTGACCCCCGAAATAAGCGCTTGGCCTTATTTTCAGGAAGGTCTTATTATTTTTGAGGTGCAGGAGGCGGTGAGCGTGGTCACCTCATGGCTGCTTCTCTGTTGCAATATTTTTGGGGAGGGCTTATTTTCAGGGGAACAGGGGAACAGCATCAAATTATAAGGGGCACTAACCCCATTTTCTGTAAGTGAAATTATATATACCCCCCATCTTTTTTTGCATAAACAATGCAAGATGCTAAATATGCCTAATTTCCTCTTTCTATTTTTCCACAAGAAGAATCCTATGAAGTGAGCTGAGTTGAGACAAACTGACTGGTCCGAAGTGTCTCAGCTGGTTTCCCAGGCCTAAAGTGGGACTAGAAGTCACAATATTCTGGTTTCTGAGCCAGGTACTTAACAGCAATAGCACTTAGACGTATATATCACTTCATAGTGCTTTACAGCCCTCTCTAAGCAGTTTAGGTAGTCAGCGTATGGTCCCCAACAATTTGAGTCCTTATTTTACTGACCTCAGAAAAATGGAAGGCTGAGTCAACCTTGAGTTGCTGAGGATCGAACTCCTGGTGAGTTGAACTAGCCTGCAATACTGCATTCTAACCACTGCGCCACCATGACTCCTTAATCACTACTGACTCTTAATTTTACTTTATAATTCAAAATGCTTAGCTGCTACAATATTCTTTCTGCCACCCATACTTAACTCAACAAAGGTTTGGATTGCTTACATTTTCTCTACTTAATACAACCTCACTCAATAATCCAGGCCTGAAGCACCTGGAGTTTGCTTTTCTACCATTTGCAGTAATCATTGACTTACAGCCACAACTGGGATCAAAATTTTCATTGCAAAGAAGATGGTTATTAAGGGTGAAACACCTGAATTACGACCTTTTTCGCCATGGTCCTTTAAAAAAATATCACACAATTCTCAAGGGAATCAGAAGGTCATTGAATGAATCCTGCTTCAGCCATTGGCTTTGCTTGTCAGAAGCTGACTGGGAAGGCCACAATAGGTGATCCCTTGAACTCTGGACGCTGCAACCATTATAAATACATGCTAGTTGCCAAACATCCAAATTTTGGTCATGCGAATATGCGGGTGCTTCATTGGTTGTAAATGCAACAACCAGTCATAAGTCACACACACACCCAGTACTGTTGTAACAAACAATTGCTAAATAAATTATTTTAAGTCAAGCTATGATGGCGCAGTGGTTAGAAGACAGTAATGCAGGCTACTTCTGCTGACTGCTGGCTGCCTGCAATTTGGCAGTTCAAATCTCACCAGGCTCAAGGTTGACTCAGCCTTCCGTCCTTCCGAGGTGGGTAAAATGAGGACTCGGATTGTTGTTGGGGGCGATATGCTGACTCTGTAAACCGCTTAGAGAGGGCTGTAGAAGCCGTGTGAAGCGGTATATAAGTCCCATTGCTATTGCTACTTATACAGGGCTGCATTTTCCTTCCCGCTGGGTCTTTCTTTTAAACTCTTTTGCTTCAGTTGCCCTCAGTGTTACAATCTACGCAGGTCTCCCAGCTGCTGCCTCCTGTGCCCCAAAACCCTCTGGTCGCCTTTTTACATCAGGAGCCTCTAATAACAAGGGCTAACAAACAATCAAAGCATTCATCCTGGTAGCCCCAATTTTCTTTTTCAGATGGATTTATTCTTCCACAGCCACACTGACTTGATCTCATCTCAATTAATTAATTAATTAATGGAAAAAGGGGGCAATGCTCAGCGTTAACATGAGAAGGGCGACTTCTTTCATGTTGAGCAAAGCTGGAGGGGCGTCTGCTTGGCAGCTTCCCCAATGCTGGCTCAGAGCAGACATTTTGTGATCCCAGCTTTCCAACACTATCAAGGAGCCTCTTACCTTAACACCAATTCCAACTTACACCTCGGGCGGGATTGGGATTTGAATCCTGGCCCAGACCTTCTGTTTCTATAAGAAAGTATTTCAACCTGAGCAATGTGGGAGATGACTGAAGAAGGCTTCCTGGAGAAGGTTTGGCACATATTCAGCCCGTTTATGAATAATAAAACCGGCTAATCAACCATCCACATCACGAAGAAGCAATTAAGAAATATCAAAGGATTTTTTCTTTAACAAAACAAAAATAGTTAGTGTAAGATCAATAATATATCAGAAGAAAATGCCGAGGGGAAGAAATGAATCCATAATGCAGAAGCCTGAATCCTGCCAGGCCTCACTCTTTACAGGGACACGTATCTATTAACGCCCTAACTAAACTGGTTGCTAGGACCAAGTTTTTGTCAATAACACAATCTCAGTCAGTGCAGCTATAACCGTTGCTGCTCTTTTACCCGTGGGCTTTTTTGGGGGGGAAACATAGAAATTTCCCTCAGTATATTCTTACACGCTGAAATCTCTCTGAAGTGGTTCAGTTAGGAGAGGGGTGTGTTGACAGAGTTCTCTCCTCGGTGTTACTGATTAATCTGACTCGTAATTTGGGATGGTTTACCTGTAAGCAATGCTTAGTATTCAAACTATAGAATCGTAATAGTAAAGTCATTGAAGGATTTGTAGTTATGTATTTTAAAACAAAATCACTTCAAATGCAACATCCCTTGTGTCAGAGGGATGGTGTGGAGGTTGCTCCGAGATTCATTGTGACGCTGGGCTTAATTGCAGATACAAAGGACGGAGACTTTCCCCTCATTTTCATAAGCTTCAACTGTCTTTTGGCTACAAGAAAAAACCCCTGTTGTGATTGTTGCTTGACAAACATGTTTATGATTCATCTTGACTATATTCCCTTTATTTGGCATGGATTCATATCTTCCATTCATTATTATGCATAATTTATGCCCCAGGAGAGAATAATGAAAATATCAACAATATAGATTGAAATAACTAGCAGCATTGCATTTGATTTGATTTCTGAATAATATGTACTTCAACAGCTAATCAAGGAAGAGAATGTTCTAGCAACCGGCTCTAAGTTCATTTTTCTTCTTTTCCTTCTAATCATGTATTACATATGTAGTTTGTATTCTTTGATCCATAAAGAAACGGTTTGATAACACTTGAAACATATAAAACTGGACATTTGTACATTTTTTTGTTTTGCCATTTTTTAATTTATGCAATGGTTCTAGGGCAATTTATACCACAGTTATGTAAATTATAGGAAGCCTGCATGCAAACATAATTGGTCATAACACCTTTCCCCCCAAAAAAGCTCTAGTAAAAAGTGTTGGAATTTCTGGCTTACTAATAAGAATGATAAAACAGGATTTTCATCCATTTATAGATCTCAAGTGGTAGTTACGTGAATATTATAAATTGGGTTTTGAAACAGATTTTAGGTTCTGAAGAAAAATTCTGAAGTTAAGAATAAATGATAGCATAAATAATATCCTTGGTTTATGCAATTGTAATGAAGAATTTCATTAATTGACAATTCTATAGAAAACTATTTCAAAAATTATTTATATTCTCAAAGTCATTTACAATACTTAAGTAAAATAAATCAGTCACTCTTTCTTCATGCTTTAAAATATGATGGAATATAACTCCCAGATAGTTTAATTACTGTGTCATTCAAAAGTTATCAAGGCTGTGCAGTTATATTCAAAAAGGTAGTTGATGTTCTGTAAGAACATTTGGTTCATGTATTATCATGAATGTAAAAAAAAAATCATATGCAGATTTTGAGAAGGTGGTGATATTATACATATTTCCATGGACATGTTTAGAATAGAAGAGTTGGGAGGGACCCTGGAGGTCTTCTAGTCCAACCCCTGCCTAGGCAGGAAACCCTGTGCCATTTCAAACAAATGGCTATCCAGGATCTTCTTCAAGACTTCCAGTGTTGGACCATATAAATTCAATGGGATCCAATTTCATTATGCAGGAAAATGTAGTCTGTTGTCCCAATCCCACATGAATAGCTCCATAGTATAAAGGCAGCCATTCCTTATTTAGCAGCTACTTTGGTGGCCATTCATAACTATTACTACTACTAATTTTAAAAAAAAATACTTTCCAACCAATGAATGAACTTACAACCAAATTTCTAAGGCTGAGAACTATGCACACTCAAGTGAGAGAATCACCGGCATTGCTGTACAAGACAACTTTATCTAAATGAGATCACAGCAACCAACAATTTTTGCACTCTCTCCCTCCCCCCCCTCTTTCTCATGTGTTCACTTAGTGACCATTTCATTTCCAATTTAATGAACAAATTGTGATTATTAAATAAGGAGACATAACCTTTTCCAAACATGAGCTGAGATCCAATTATTTATTTATATTAAAAATTCAGCATCTGTCAGATACCCTTGAAACTCTACATAAGATCAAAATAGCTTTAGACATTTGCCTAAAGCAATGTAGCTCACAGTGTGCTTTGAGGACCTTTTGTAATCCCCCAAGACCCTTTCAGGGTTCCATGCAATCAAAATTATTTCCCAACTAGGTGGAAAAATAATACAATATTAAAAACCCCAACAACCATGAGAAATGATAGAGGCAATGGCAGCTGTAGAGAAACAGCAAAGCCTTAGGCTTGTCTGAGGCATGGTGGTGGATTGGCAATTCAGCGGCAGATAATGGCTTTTTAACACCAGATGCATGGAGTGGTGAGGAATAGAAAGGAAGACTGTTGCTGGCAGAGCCATGGATTCATTGGTTTTGGTTCGTCTTAGTGGTGGTGTTTGACCAGCTGCTGAAGATGCAGCCACATGGTATGATGGAAACCAAGTGGCCCATGATCTGTTTTCCATCCTCCATTTTTCAACCCACCCTGGAAATATGTCAATAGTTGGCTCAGTAAAGTTGGCTTTGCGCTGAGGTGACTGCAACTGGGTGCTTTCTTGTCTGATTTATGAGAACTGTTTTAAAGTCCTGAGAATGTAAAGGATATTACAAATATACAATGAAACTCTTTGTTTTTCTCTCATACTACTGAAAGCCTATGTGAACTTTCTGACTAGTGAACCCAAAGCAAGGAAACATTCTCGGGAGATTTGAATTCTGAAAAGAATAATTTTATTCTTTACACCATATTGACACTGAAGAAACAAAACAGCTCTGGTTTTCTCACACAAATGCTTGCCTAATTAAACAATAGCTTCCTCTTCTTCCCACCCCTGTGTGATCACATTGTCCAATTAAGAGACTTCTTTTGTTATGGGAACAGTCCATCTCTTTTTCAAGCACCTGCAGTGGTGGCCTTGATCGTTTCCATGCTTTCATGATCTCTACACACATTCTTGGCATCCCATTTCCCCTTTTCCTCCCCCAAGTTCATTGGCAAGTTGAAAAGCATTAGGGTTGGAAAGAAACAAAGCAGTTCAATCTTGACAGCATACTTTTTTTTTAAAAAAAAAGGACAATCTAAGAAAAAATTAAAATAAGGATGAGCAAGCTGAGGGATTTATATAAAATCATTTATAAAAGATCAATTTGTACTTGGGTAAAAAAAATACCAGTATTTTCCTTAAAGTTTATTGATTGATTGAGGGAATTAGAAAAGCCATCAATTGCATCACTTTGAGTTTTTGATTAGACTGAGAATCTAATTCTAATGCAACATCCTGTTTACTGCTTAGCCAATTTTATGTCTCTGAAAAGCCCACCTGCTAATCCGCCACAGTTGATTTCCATAGAAATACTGCCTTGAGCACAGGAGGCAGCTTACCACCATCTTCCTTATTAGCCATTTATCTTGTCCATTAAATAGCATAATACCCTTTTAAAGTCTTCTAAGTCTCCTGTCCTTTGGGCTCTGAAGGAGGATTACTGACCTCAGTGCTGTGTTATAGTGGAAAGAACTGAAACAATGCATGGAGGCCCAAGCAGACCTTATGGGGGGAAAAAATCCACCCATCAGCTAATGTTCTTTCAGGCTACGAGAGCTGACATGGGACAAAGCTTATTATTAACACACGGCTTCCCCTATCATTATTAACACTCCTCCGACTAGCATTATTGTTATCTTTTGAGTGAGGTTGACATGAAAGAAGCAGACAATACATAGAGTACTCCTGGATGTGGAAAACAATCAGAAATCTGAGGCAGGTGGGAAGGGGTGACTAGGATTACAGATGCCCTGATCATGACAACTTTTTCCCCTTGATATCAAAGGAAACATGATGGCCTCAACAAGATAAAACTCTGAAAATATTCAACCAAATGTGTTCTTCCTCATTATGACTAATCAAGATTGAGAATCAGTCTAATTTCTCAGATAATATTGTTGCAACCACTATGCCATCTTGAGGTTCTTTATTATAAAATTTCTCAAAGGATAAAGATCTTCATGATCCTGTGAAACAATCAATTTTGGGTGAAAAAGAGTGATGTGATTTCTTATAATTATTTTGTTTTCACACTTGAATCTTGGTTGGCACATTCAGCACAGCTTTTTTCCTTTCATAAGCATTCTAATCTTTGTGCACATTAATGTAACCTTGTGCAGAAGGAAAAGCAGTATTATCATCTGGGCATATCTGCAGACATTGTAGAAGGTACACTTCATGTATCTCGCTGAGCTCCTTGTTTTGAATTTTCAGTCTTCTTGGTGTGGATAGCATTTCCAATAGTTGTCATCTTCTTGATTTCTGTGACTTGTAGGGATGCGGTTTCATCAGCTAATATCTTTTTTTTTAAGCCTTTGCAACTGTCAAATTTGTTTCAGGCAAGGGGCTTCGTTGGACTGCTTCATTATAAGGCCCACGTGCAAAGTGATTCCTCAGTTCCCAAAATTTTAATACTGATAAGTACAAAACTCTGTGATTTAAGCAACAATCAACTCTCCAGGGTATTGAATTTCCATGTGCCCAAAGAAAGAGCCACATTTTAAAATGCAGAATTTTCTCAGGTTTTCCAATTAGCAATTTTTTCTGCTGGCTTACCAAGGCACTTGAATCCTCCAACACCTTAATTGTGGTTTTCTCAGTGAATTTTCTTTTTATTGCCAATAATGGTATGTCACAGTCAAAAGAACTGAGACAGCTTGCGTAGGCCCAATCTCAACCATTCTGCTAAGACTACTGAAAAAAATATCCCCCCTTTGAAAAGGTGAACCTCTCTTTATGAAAAGTGGTTTCCTCTAGCACAGAAAACATGCTGAGGGACAAACGTACAAAGAGCCATACATTTTCTTTGCCTTCTAATAGCAATATCACATAGACTTATATACTTATATATCAACCTTGAGCTGGTGAGACTCGAACTGCCAAACTGCCGTCAGCCAGCAATCAGCAGAAGTAGCCTGCAGTACTGCATTCTAACCACTGAGCCACCACAGCTCTTTTAAACTGAGATGCAGATATATTAAAATGGTCAGATGGGATAGGAAGCAATTTAGGTATGCTACATAACCAAGAATTAGAACAACCTTTGCATATTTGGATTTTTCTCCATGTTGTGGAGATGGCTGCCAATCATCAACTATTTGCTAACTAGTTAAGAGTATCCTATGTTTAGAAGGCAGGAAGCTTTCTATGAATATTAACATTTTGGCAGCAAATTGCAATTCTAGTTCATCTTTCAGAGGTTTTTTCTCAATTTTGTATTTATGCATATGTGGATTTCGATATTTCTTGTATATTCGCTTGTTAGGCCATGAAAGTAGGTTCACATAAGTATTTGATAACATATTTCATCATTAATATTTGGGGGGGGGGAAGCAAAATATGTGCAGAGACCTGACCCATAGAATTGAAAAGATTAGGACATGACATCATTGTCATCATTTGGCTTCATCTATGAATGTGTGAAATATTTTCCCATTCCTAGTGTATATCATTTGTCCTGAAGACTTGTAGAAAAAAGTCATGAAAACTTAATCTTGGAAAATATTACAAGGGATGAATAAAATTGATACATTTTATCAATATATCAAGCATTCGGAGCCATATCTACTGGCACGCGAGCCATAAACTCCAGCACACATGTACATACCAGCCAGCTGATTTATGGCCTTCTGGAGGGCCGGGATAGGCAGTTTTTGCCCTCCCCAGGGTTCAGGAAAGCCTCCAGAGCCTGGAGAGGGCGAAAAATGGGCCCAGTGAGCCAACTGGAAGTTTGGAAATGATCCATTTCAAGCTTCTGGAGGGCCTCCGGAGGTTTTCCTAATGCCTGGGAGGGCAAAAACAGCCTCCCCAGCCCGCCCAGAGGCCCTCCGGAAGCCAGAAACTGGTCATTTCTGAACTTCTAGTTGGCCCATTGGGCGTGTTTTCCACTCTCTCCAGGCTCCGGAGGCTTTCCTCAAGCCTGGGGAGGGTGAAAATGGCCTCCCCCACCCACCGGAGGAAATGCCAAGCTCAGTCAGAAGCAAGTAGTGTGGCGTGCATGGGGGGCACATGGGGGGTTGTGCGCCCATGCACATGTGGGGAGGAACTTTGCATTATGGGTGCCGGAATGCATGCATGCAACCTCACATTTTTGGCACCCAACAAAAAATAGGTTCGCCATCACTGTACTATGTTGCATTCATTTCCCCTTTTCACATTTTTCAATATTCATTTTTTTCCTGTGTCTTTTTGACATTGTTTTAAAATACTGAATGTGACTCTGCAGTTAATACGTAAGGCATATTACACATAATTTTGGCTAGTGTGTGCCATTTTGCTGCAGTTTTCTCTCCAAATATTGTCTCTGTATTTTTCCATTAATGGGATTTTAAAACATGTGCATCTTTGTAAGCATTTGTTTAGATAATTGCATAGCAAATATCTGAGAAGTATGGCTATGGGATGGTATCCACATTTTGGTTCACATATTCTGATGGCTATATATTGGGTTTTATATTAGTTTTGATACAAACTAAGCAGACTGTGAATTGAAAGAAACTGCTTCTATTTTTACCACCAAGCGTAACCTCTGGGCAAATTGAAGAGTAGCTAATATGAGATGTTAAATAATGAACAACGTGTCATGGGGAAAAAAGATTACCACAACAATCATTCACTTTTCATACTTAGCTCTATAAAGATGGCCCTCCAAAAATATTTGAATTGTGTAACTCATTTGAACAGCTTTATTTTATTTGTAACATTTTGATGTTATCTCCTGTTTTTCTGGTATCCCCCTGAATGCATTTCTACAAAATACTCCAAAGAGGGTTATATAATTTCTTTGACTTTTATTCCATCTCCATCTTGCCAACCATGGTTAAAAATCAATCCTTTGCAAAGTTCACATTCTTGGGAGAGAATGAACTAGTTTGTCAAGGGGATTTCTCAGAATGTCTCCAAAGGGTTGTTTAAATGGATTTAGCATTTCCTGGATTGCATATAAGAAATAATGTAATGCCTTGTCTAAACCATGGAGACAAGTGAATACTGTCATGAATAGTGGAGCTCTTTTCAGTGGCAGAAATTTGAGGACAACAAAACTATGCTTAGACAAGTTTCAGCCTCACTGGTTTTCCTAATAGTTTTGTATGCCTTCATTAAGATATGCTTCCAATGTCAATATAAAAAAACAACAACATTTCTCCCAGTGGGTATCCAAGACATGCAGTGAAAGCTAAAGAGAAGGGTTCATACAAACTGAAATATCTTTCATTTGTACAATAAAAGCTAACTTCTGCTAACTTCTGCGTCCTGTCTTTCAGCCAAACCAGACTCACAGGATTTGAGTGATGTTGCAAAAGGCACCATTGTAAGGCTTGAGATCTGGGTGGAAAAGGAAAGGCAACAATCAAATTAATAGATAAATACAAAATCTTTACATTTTATTATTTTAGTTTAATATTTAACATATTGTCAGATCCATACCATATTAGATCCATAGACTATATTTCCAAAATGGTGTTAATGATGATAGCATGAAAAAAAAAAGATTAGGGCTTCTGAATCTTAATTTCTGAGTAATTTTCTGTGAAACATCAAGGAATACAAAATGATATGAATAAGAGAACAACATGACAAAGTGAAGTTTCATGCATCTAAACAGTTCATTCCAGCAATTGTTTCAACAAGACATACAAACAGACATGTATGCATGTGCACACACATACACATACACAAAACCCATAAATAGCAATAGCAATAGCAATAGCAGTAGACTTATATACCGCTTCATAGGCCTTTCAGGCCTCTCTAAGCGGTTTACAGAGAGTCAGCATATTGCCCCCAACAACAATCTGGGTCCTCATTTTACCCACCTCGGAAGGATGGAAGGCTGAGTCAACCATGAGCCGGTGGGATTTGAACCGCTGACCTGCTGATCTAGCAGTAGCCTGCAGTGCTGCATTTAACCACTGCGCCACCTTGCATAAAATTTTGCATAAAATTTTACCTATGCAATATATACTGTATATACTAAAGAATCCAGCATTCATCATGTTCATATCCGTTCCATTAAAATTGATAACATTTTAGTTATCATGGAGCTCATACGCTACAATTTAAATTAAGCTACCATTTTGGGAACAATAATTTAATTGAATAGATGAATTAAATTACATGTATTTCTCTCCCAGTGGAATAGTTTCTGTAATGCATATACACATGGACAGTGTCTATTAATTTGCAAGACCAAGTCTCTTTAGAATGATTTGCATACAAAACTTGATTTGACTAAAAATTTGAATGTACAATTGATTATAACCTCAACGAAAATTGTTGTTGTTGTTGTTGTTGTTGTTGTTTTCCAACTTCCCTTCCTGGGATGCTTATGAACCAACCCTAATGGAGTTTTCTATGGTGCCTGTAGTGTTTTGGACTATTTTTTTGTTAAGTGAAGAAGAATCCCACTGGCTGACATTATGGAATAGGGTAGGCAGAGCATTTGAATAGGCATATTTAGTAACCAAGCAGGTTTTTTTTAAGAAGCTTGATCTGATAGTTTTGCAGTTACATTTCATGTGTGATTAATTATAATAGATATCCTTTACTCATTTTGAAATTTTTCCATGAGTTCATTCTGTCCTATATATTTCATTCTTCAAATGTAAACTGATATTTTGATTACAACTTGGCTATTTTTGATGCATGCTTTACTGATTTGCTCAGAAGTTGGTGTTTTATTAATGCACATAGAAGGAAATTGGGCGAAATCTGCTTCCAGTTTGAGGCATCAAATAAAGGATTGACATAAATGCTGGTGATATCATTTATATACTGGACATGTGCAACAGCCCATTGCTAGAATTAGTTATTATTTTATGTTCCTTCTCTACATGTATCCATTTAGATGGGGGGGGGGAGAATCTGAGAATTTAAATTGTTACACCAAAAGTAAAATTTAAAGATTTGGAGCACTAGTTCCTTTTTTTTTCCATATTACTTCTTTAACTCAATTTACTTTTCACATTATTTTGGGTATCAACTGATGTTCAAAGTGTATTAGCTGATGTATATCAACTTTTTAGAAATAATGCACTGGTGTTATTGATTACGAGAAATATAAATATATTATATTTGGTCTCCATATGATTGTATGTTGCCAAAATGCCTAACTGGATCCGTTTCAGTTGGGTTTCAGGCCCGGGTACGGCACCGAGACGGCATTGGTCACGTTGGTTGTTGATCTCTGGTGGGCCCGGGACAGGGGCTGCTCCTCTGTCCTGGTCCTATTAGACCTCTCAGCGGCTTTCGATACCATTGACCATTGTATTCTACTGCGACGATTCGGGGTGGGTGGGAGTGGTTCTCCTCCTACCTATTGGATTGGTTGCAGTTTGTGTTGACTGGAGGACAGGGATCGACCCCGAGGTGCATCACTTGTGGGGTGTCCCAAGGTTGGTTCTCTCACCACTCCTGTACAACATATATATGAAACCGGTGGGTGAGATCATCCGTAGTTTAGTGATACGGTATCATCAATATGCTGATGATACCCAGCTTTTCATCTCTACCCCAAACCACCCAAATGATGCCCTCAGTGTGGTGTCCCAATGCCTGGAGGATGTGTGGATCTGGATGGGGAGGGACAGGCTCAAGCTCAATCCCTCCAAGACTGAGTGGCTGTGGTTTCTGTCATCCCGATTTGTGCATTTTGTTCCATCTTTGATGATAGGGGGAGAAATTTTAGCCCCCTTAGAGGTTAAAATCTGGGTAATCTGGGCGTCCTCCTGGATACGAGACTTAGTTTAGAAGAACACCTGATGGCCGTGACCAGGGGGGGCCTCTTACCAGGTTCGCCTGGTACATCAGTTGCGCCCCTTCCTGGATCAGGATGCTCTGTGCCCAGTCACTCATGCCCTCGTCCTTTGTTGCCTGGACTACTGCAATGCTCTCTAGATGGGGCTGCCCTTGAAGAGCACCCGGAGGCTTCAGCTGGTCCAGAATGCGGCTGCACATTCATGAGGGTACCTAGGTGTTCCCGTGTTACACCCTTTTTAGGCGGCCTGCACTGGTTGCCGGTTGTCTTCCGGGTACGATTCAAGGTACTAATTATGACCTTCAAAGTGCTCCGTGGCTTAGGCCCAGGGTACCTGCGAGACCACCTACTGCCACCAGTAGCCTCCCACTGTCCAGTGCGATCCCACAGAGTTGGCCTCCTCAGGGTGCCCTTGGCCAGACAGTGTCGGTTAGCGACCCCCAGGGGGAGACTCTTCTCTGTGGGAGCCCCTTCCCTCTGGAATGATCTACCCCCAGAGTTTCACATAATCCCCGACCTCCAGTTCTTCCTACACGCCCTAAAAAGTTGGCTTTTCCAGCAAGCCGCCCTGGCCTGAAAAGAATAAAATAAATGATTAATTTAATTGTTAATTTTAATCTATTTTTTAAATTTTTATTGTTAATATTAACAATATTATTGTTAATTGGGTTTGTTTTTGGATACTTTATTTAATTTCCTTTTTAACTTTTGTAATATGTGGTTTTTTATGTTGTACGCTGCCCTGAGTCCTTTGGGAGAAGGGCAGCATATAAATCCAATAAACCAAGAAACAAACAAACAAAATAAATGTCTTAAACAGAACAAAACATTTACATAAGATTGAAACATTTTGCATTCATATGAAATGGCTTCAAAGTTTTAAGTACTTCAGCAAATTCAAATTTCTAACATTTGCACAAAGACAGTGATAATATCCATCAACTGAAGTGACAGCCATTTCCAATTAAAATATTATTAAATGAGGTTTGAAATGTTCTAGAGAGTATGAGTTTGTTCCTAGATTATATCTTATATATGCTGGCATAGAAGAAAATTCATCCAGAATTCAAAGTTTGAATATTTTCAGAAAGTGTGTGTGTGAGAGAGAGAGGGAGAGGGAGAGGGACTGTTCACATATTTCTCCCACACAGTGTGGTGATGGATCAACATATGTGAAATCAAGTAAGGATAATAGATTCAGGATACCATGTTGAAATAAACCATACCTTATAAATCTGCACGTGTTCATTTATAAGCTTCTTCTATTAGACTACTTTTCCCATCATCTCTAATCACCAACCATGTTTATTGAGGTGAAAAGAGGTTGTAATGACCAAAATTTAGGCAGGATATTATCTTGGAAAAGGCTGAGGTAGCAGCAATTCTTCATTCAATAGCAAGAATGTCAAAAGTCAGTATATAAAATAATCACAATCAGGGGCCTTTATAAGTTCACCTTGATTTATTTCTGTGCTTCTATAATAAAGTGTAATCAAGAAAGGTCAAAGTCAAAAGTGGGAAGAAAGCCAATCCCTCAGTCTTTGGAACTTTCTGAATCTTCCTGCTGTACTGAAACTACTGTCTTTCATTAGAAGCATTCATGCTAAATTCCTTTGTAGATTTATTTAAAACCTTGATTTTCATAATTTCAAGAAGCTTAAAGTAGTGCTGAAAGCCAGTTTTATATAATAATAATAAGTAAGGCACCAAGTTAGAAACCAGGAGACTGGGAATTCTAGTTTCATTTTAGGCACACGCATACACACACACACACACAAACACAAAAACAATTAGGTGGAAGGAGTCAACGGCAACCCATTTCCAAAATCTGGCCAAGAGAACTCCAGGGACTTGTTCAGGCAGTTGTCGGAAAGCAAGAGTGACTCAAAGGCACACACGCTAGTACTAGGAACATCCTTCCCTGACTGATACCATAAGTATCAATTATCAATAATAATAATAATTGCAAACAAGAATAGTTTTATGACATCACCCCTTAAATTTTAATTAGCTAATCCAATCAACATATTAACCTATTTCCAGTTCAACTTCCTCTATTTTTTTTCTTTCCAGATCGTTAAAAAAGATGGTATTTCAAAGCTAAGTGTATCAGAGCTATGTGTAAATTGGTTTTGGAAGCATATGACAAAAAGTTATAAATGACTTAGTGCTGATTTATGTCCATCCAAGTATTATCTTGTCTTGTCCTTTTCCCCTTACTGTAATTATTAAAATATTCAGTAGTGACTAAAACTAGCTTCCTCTTCATTATCAAGATTGATGATTTCTGTGTAAAATTACTTTAAAAAAATGTTCACATTTGTCAAGACAAAGCCAGACCTCAATTCAGTAATGTTGGACTGGGCTGAATGAGTCTTCGTTATTAGGGTTTTGGGCTATCTGGAACTAATACTGATAGTCCTTACTCCCACAACTGAGCCAAGGAAGACAGTTGTTAAATGAGTTTCCCCCCAATTTTATGACCTTTCTTAACAGAATTGTTAAGTATTTTGAAATAAAATATCAGATGCAGGAGAAACATCATGTTACATAATCACCCATCTCAATTTTACGTAATTCTAGGCTGTCTATTCTAGGCTGTCTAGAGCCTAATTCTGGGAATGACTGAGGGGCAAAAGAAGAAGGGGACGACAGAGAATGAGGTGGCTGAAGGTCACTGAAGCAGTCGGTCTGAGCTTAAATGGACTCCAGAGGATGGTAGAGGACAGGAGGGCCTGGGGGGAAATTGTCCATAAGGCCCCAATGGGTCGGACACGTCTTTGCAACTAACAACAACACGATATACGATACGATATAAGAAAAGCATAAAATGCATAATATAGTGCAAAACAAAATTCAAAACACATAATAGCTAGGCACAATCTAATCTACCATCCATACAACCAGGAGATGGGCTCTAACCCACGTCCAAGGCCTAGGTTCCAGCACAAAGTCAAGTTTTCAAAGTCTTACAAAAAGCCAACAGGGACAGGACCAATCTAATCTCAGGGTGAAAAATGTTTCAAACCCATATTCCAGGTTTAAATAATATATGAGTATGTCTTTTAATAGCGATGGAAAAATTGTGGTTGCATTTTGGAAAGAGATTTTTGATAGTGGAGATGTCAGAAAAGATTGGTACAGACTTTAATAAAAGTCTTAGATGAGAACTATGAGTAAAGATAAGTGCCCACTTTGGTGTTTTTTTTCCTCAGATAAAATCATAAATAACATTTCTGCATTTAAAGAATGATGGTATGTGCAAAATTGCTAAAATGACAGAATTCTTCCACTGAGACAAAAAAAAAAAAAAAGGATACTGATATCCAAAATGTCCAGATATGAAGCTTCATGGATTCATTCTTCCCATTTTTCCCCCAGAGTAGAAATATTGATTGGGCCAAGAAATATAAATTTATTCCATGACTGAGGCAGGACTTGACCCTGGACTGGTATCTTTTAATCCAGTAGCATTTATTCATGTTCTTTGCAGATTCCTAGAGTCTGTATTGATCATCTAGATCATGGATGTCCAACTCACAATGACATGTTGTTATCACATGACAAATCACAACTCCCCCCCCCCTTGCTAAACTGGGAGTGGGGGTGGCCAGCATGTGATGCATCCGACCTGCAGGCTGCAAGTTTGATACCCCTGATCTAGATTTTGTCTCCATTGTTGAGAAGCTTAAATAATGACTTGAGTTCAGACATTTTCCTCTAGCCTAATTGTCACGGTGGAAGGGTACTGAGAGAATGGATACAACCGAATGAATGTTTCAGATAGTGAATGAGGTAGGCCTGAGAAGATCCAAGGTCAAAGCGATCTTCAGCCATTTGATCTCACTGGGTGATTTAGGGCCAACCACTTTCTCTTAACACAACCTTCAGGGTAGTAGTTGTGGAGATAAAATGAAGGAAGAGCCATCTTAATCTCTTGGAGGAAAAACTAAGAAATAAGGCAATGATATGAAAGGTTCTACACAAACAAGCTAAAAGTACAAAAAAGGAGAAATGAATAAGAAAGGTGAAAGAAATCTTGCTTAAAGTCTTTCACTTAACTTTTAAAAGAGGAGGACAATTTGAATCATTCATTTTAGCTTTGCCAGAGAACAATGCAGTATCTATTTTGAAGTGTAAAATCCCTTTAAGTCCTTTATAGTCTGATTTTTTTGGAAATTTATTTTGTATGTAAACACATTTTCCATCCTTGGGCTTGATTTTATGAATAGTAAAACTGTACAAAATTGCAATTTACATAGAGGCAATTTTAAAATTATTTTAAAAGTGAAAGACACTTAAAAGTAAAAGAAACATTTTTATTAATTTATTATAAACTCAGAGTTCCATATTACAGCTTCTGAATTGTGAAGCCTACTGCTCTTCGAACAAGGAAAGGCTTCTGGGTGAAAATACCAAATATAATCTATGATTGTCATCTTGCTTTCCAATTCACTGTGTTGGTGTCCTGCAGTAGAAGCATCTTCAATTTATATTCATGCCTCAGTTAATCATAGCTTTCTATCATTTGTCAGCATGTCATGAATGCAAAAGATATCTTTGGTAGATGAAGTTTTTGGCAAACCTTCCTCCCTATCATTTCACATCATTTTGGATGGAAAAACCAGAGGAAATTAATCTTATAGTTGCTGCTTGGAAACTCTAAATTATAGCACTCTCTTTAACATCAGTTAAATAATATAAGTAATACAAATATCGTGCTAATATAATATTTATACTAGATAAATACTCTAGTATACTAGTATAATATTAATATAAATAGTATTAGCATTGAGGTATTACAACATTTATTTTTGAGACCCAATTTGGTCTAATGGTTAAGTCTTTACACTAGAAACCAGTAGAGTGGGAGCTCTGGTCCTACTTAGTCATGAAAGCCAAATGGGACCAGTCACTCTGTCTCAGCCATGATGTCAGGCTCGGGTGACGCACCAGTCAGTCAATTCTCATCATAACTGATGGATCAACATTTGGTGGATCCGAAAAAATGAATCCAGCAGCTTTGGGAAAATATTAGTAAGAAAACATCATATAAAGGATAAGATCAAAGATGCTTCAGTAAGCATCTTTCCCTCACTTTTGTTGAAGAACTTGCCTATGATCAAGCACAAGTGTAATAAAGCTGGTAGATGTCCACAATGACAGCTCCTGCCCACAGGTATTTAATGGACCACCATGTTTCTAGTTTAAGCCAGCAGTAACAAGATAGTTTCAGCAGATTACTGTGTCAAATATTACAGGGATTATTCCCACTCAACATTTCTTCATTACTTTAGAAATCACCCTGTCAGTGACGGAGTCTGCTCTTGTATCCCAGATGGCCACTAAAATACCAGAGCACATTGTGTTTAATCACATCTTTTACATATATAAGTGTAACAGCATAATATTGACTTATCTGAGAATTATTCCTGGCTACCTTGATGAACTCTATGACAAATAAATTCTGGATAGCCAAATTCAGATATTAAACTTCTAAAACGCCATCTGTAAGACTCCACTGGTTAATTGTTCTCACTGTCAGGAAATTTCCTTAGTTCTAGGTTGCTTCTGTCCTTGATTAGTTTCCATGCATTGCTTCTTATCTTCCTGCTGGTTGACCTACTCTTCTTTGTGGTAGCCCCTAAAAGATTGCAACACTGCCATCATGTCACCTCTAGTCCTTCTCATTAAACTAGATAAACCCAACTCCTGCAACTATTCTTCATGTTTTAGCCTCCAGCACCTAATCCTCTTTGTTGCTCTTTTCTGCACTCTTTCCAGAGTCTCAACATCTTTTTGATATTGTGGTGACCAAACTGGATGCAGTTTTCCAAGTGTGATCTTATCAGGCATTATAAAGTGGTACTAACATTTCACATGAGCTTGATTCTGTCCCTCTATTAATGCAGCCTAAGATTGCATTGGCTTTTTTGTTGTTGTTGTTGCAGCCACAGCATACTGCTGGCTCATATTTCAGTAATTGTCCACTAGGACTCCAATATCTCTTTCACAGTCGCTGCTATTGAGCCAGGCTGCCCTTCTTCTCTACCTGTACATTTGATTTTTATTGCCTTAAGTATTTTATTGCCTTACTTTTCTCTACCATGAATTTTGTTTTGTTAGAAAGGGCCCAGTGTTCAGTCGGTCAAATCCTTCTGAATCTTGAGTCTATCTTCTGTTGGCTTTTCTTGCCAGCTTTGTATCATCTAAAGGTCATTTTTCTATTCTCCATTTGAATTGCTTATGAAGATATTATAGAGTCCTGGGCCTAAGACAGAAACTTGGGATACCCACTGCTTACTTCTCTCCATGTAGATGTAGTTCTATTAAGGACTACAGGTTGAGTGCAGTTTGTCAGCCAGCTATGAATTGATCTAGTGGTGATGCTCTCTATCCCACATTTTTCTAACTTACTAAGTAGTAGGTTGTGGTCTACTTTGTCAAATGTCTCCTGAAATCCAAATATATTATGTCCACAGAATTTTGCTGGTCCACTAATTTAGTCACTTTGTCAAAGAACAAAATAAGATTTGCTTGGCATGATCTGTTTTTGACAAACCCATGTTGAATTCTGGTTATAATTTTGCTTGCTTCTAGATGTTCACAGATGTGTTGCTTGATTATCTTTTCCAGAATATTCCCAAGTATTGATGTCAGGCTGATCTGTAGTTTCCTGGAACTTTCTTCTCTTTTTTCACGATGTGTACCTCATCAGCTCTTTTCCAATCCTTTGGTCCTTTTCCTCTGGTACTCCAGGACCTTTGAAAGATATGGTTTAAAAATCCCAAGATAACATCTGCCTCCCTTCAGAACTCTGGAATGTAATCCACCTGGTCCTATTAATTTGAACTTCTCTTGAGCAAACAGGGGTTCTCTTACCATTTCCCCGGCTATTTCAATTTGTATTCTTAGTCTGTTTTTTATCATTCCATTTTTGGGCTTTTTCCCTTCTGCATGAAGAAAGATGCAAAGAATGAATTAAGTGGCTCTCAGTTCTCCCTACAGCCCATCAGTTCCTTTCCATCTTCTCCCATTAGTGGACTGGTTGTTTCCTTGATTTTTTTCTTATTTTTTTTACATTTTGAAACTGTTGGGAGTATATTCCTAGTGTTGGGTAGGCAATATAGATTCACATACAATAACAAATGGTCGATGTTGCTTTAAATGGGTGAATGTACTTATCAGCTGCAATTAACTTTGCCATAAGAGGGAGTCAGGAAAGCTCTCTCTCTCTCTCTCTCTCTCTCTCTCTCTCTCTCTCTCTCTCTCTCCCTCCCTCCCTCTCTCTCTCTCTCTCTCTCTCTCTCTCTGCTTGTCCTATGCTTGATGACCACTTGCTCGCTTGATGACTGGAACGTGAACTGCGACTGTAAGCAATTGTTTGTTCTTTGAATTGTGTTTGGACACACATCTACTACAGTGGTGGGTTTCAAAAAATTTTGGAACCTCTTCTGTAGGTGTGGCCTGCTTTCCAGGTCCACTGGTGGAACCTCTTCTAACCAGTTCGGTAGATTTGACGAACCGGTTCTACCGAACTGGTGCGAGCCGGTAGGAACCCACCTCTGATCTACTATCACTGCTTGTGAAGCTATTGTTAGTAGTAAAGCTACTTGTTTTTACTAGCAGTGTCTGAGACTCTATTTGTGTGTTTCTTCTACTAGCAACGTTCCTTCTCTCTAGCTGTACATTCTGCTGTGCTACTTTCTGTCTCCCAACGGAGATACCCACAACAGAAACAAACCTTTTATTATTATTTTTGACATTTATTGCAAGTCTTAGTTCATTCTGAGCTTTAGCTTTCCTGATTTCATCCTTGCAGATTCGGACTATATGCTGATATTCTGCTAATATTATTATATATTATGTTTTATATTATAAGTGCTATCATTATTATATCCCTGTAACTAAAATAATATGCTACTCCCTTGATTCACTTGTTTCCCTCTTCTACTCCCCTTGTTCCTATTCTGGTCTTTTAGTGAGGAATGGCTATAGCATGGCAAACAAGGTATTTACCTTTCCGAAATGAAGGAGTATTTGGTCACTCACACTGTATTCCAACTCAGTTCAGTTTGCTTTGTGGCGATATTTCCTTTACAACTACAGATTTGGTCTCCCAATTTTGATAAATCTGATGCCTGTCTACAGTGGCAACAAACGGCACCGAATTCAGATCCTGCTTTAGTTATATTTTACTATACATTGCATTTTATAGAGAAGTTCAAGTGCATCTGGTACTAAAATTAAGATTTTGTGCATTCTTATTTGTGCCTTAGCACAATTTATTCAAAAAGTGAAAGACAGTAACTTCCTTATTGAAGTAGCCTGAGCAAATCAGTTATGCTCTTGGGTCTACCAACTTTTCAATCTCTTTTTCATACCGGGAATGATGAACTGTTTTAGATATGCATTAAAAATAGAGTTAAACAATATGCATATATTCTGTTTAATTCATCACTCTATTTCCAGCAGAGTAAAATCCAAGAGAATAAATGCCCTGTCCAAATCAAAAGAAGTCTAATTTACAAAAGTTCCCTCATCTTTTATTGTAAAAAGAATAACTCTTTTGGTTGAATGCTTATATTTGATAAAAATCTTATAATATTTCAGTAACAAAGTGTGATTCTCATTATTTTCTTCCTTTGTGTTCAAAGCCGTAGAAATATATGCATAGTGCATTTGTATGCATTAAGATCAGTGCTCTTCTGCCCCTCCCATATCTCAATCCCAGAGCGATACCTCCAGGCTGTTCTTGGACAATATTTTACCTGAAATCTTAATTACAAATGAAGGTTTTGTTATTGCTTCTTATCATCCTGATTTAAGCTGGTGGTGCTACGGAAGAAGGGAACTTTTTTTTACATATTGATTCCCACCCCACACGCCAAGACTTAGTCCAGGATCCTAAATCATGATGGAGAGAGCCTATGTCAATATTCTTTATGTGTGAACATTAAGAATCCAGTTCATTTCATGGGGAAATTATCAGCAGAATCAGGTTTCAGTTGCTGAGTTATAAAATTCAGAGATTGTAGAATCCCATTTGAAGAAGAAACTACTGGTGGAAGAGAAACCCAATGGCTTATTCAACAGGGCAGAGTTTGTCAGGAAGCAAAAAATCAACCTAATTTCAAAGTAATCACGGCTGCTTCTGGTCCCTTTTTCTACTGGCTTCTAAATCAATTTGGAATTAAGGTGCCTTTCAACCTATAGTCTGAGTATTGTTTATCAACTGAGCTACACTCTTTCCGTTACTGAAAGACTGAGACATTGGTGAAGTGGGCCCAGCAGTGCCTGCATTTTCTTTGTCACATGAGAAAAGTTCATCTTCCTCCTCCTGTCCTTACCACTTTCTAGAGAGGGACGATTGAGGGCATCCTGTCAGATTATATTACTGCCCGGTTTGCAAGCATTACTGTTTCAGACAAGAAGGCAGTGGTGAAGATTGTTAGCTAAGCTCCCCATTGGGAGAGTGAGTACATTCAGAGAAGCGTTGTGAGAGTTGTGTTGGAGAACACACAAACCAGCATACAGAGACACTGCAGTTTAAGTAGGCCTTTACTTTCGTGGAAATAGAGGCATCAGAGTCCATCAAACAGTCCAAGTCATACACGGATAAGACAGTCAGTCATCAATGTCTTTCAGTTAAGGGATAATCCAATAACATAGTCCAGTATCATATAATCAGTTCAGAACTCAAAGTTTGCTAGCAGTTGCAAAACTTACAATATTTCACGGCACTTTCTAATGGCCTGCTTCCAAAACACTCAGATCAGATCAGCCCAGTATCTAACAAACAGAGAGCTAACAGTCGTTCTGGCTCCCTCTTATGGCCGATTGAGGAAAACAGCAACCAATTACATTTTACAGTATGATTTAAAGAAACAGGTCATTGTTACATGATTTATATATTGTCAACTCAACCGTTAGATTATATTCCTAACAAGGATGGTAGAAATATCATTGGTAGTTCACTTCCTTCTATCCAGGACGTAGCATATAAGTGATGCTTGTGCAGAATCCACAGGATTGTCTGGGATACCACACATCCTCTTCACAACCTGTTTTCCTTGTTACCTTCTTGGAGGTATCCGAAACAAAACATCTAGATTCAGTCACAGTTTTGTTCCATACAGTATAGGATCAACCTTGTGAACTCCCAAGCTTCCTCTTTCTGCTGTGTATTCAAAAGTGACAGTGATTAATATATTTATGACTGTGTGTGGTACAGATATATATTTATGTACACATATAGCATGTGTATATGTATATTATGTATTTGTTTGGGTAGATATACGCTTTCTCTTGAGAGTAGGCAACAAAATTTCAGCTTTAATGTGGACCAGTGTGGTCACAGTAAAAAATGACAATAAAAGTTATCTTATCTTATCTTACACATCCATCTGCTGTGAATCATCCCTTCTTGAATTTGTGTACTTAAAATGCTGATCCATGGTGAAAGATGCCTTCACTGCTCTTACTTTAATTTTTCTCAGAAATTAAAAGAAGGAATGTGTCCTTAACATCTAGAAATACTTTGTTTGGTTTCAGTTTTATTATTGTAGAGCAAAAAAGTGACCTTTTTTGTCATAGTGTCTGATATATATATATATAATAGCATATTCTGTCCATAGTTTGGCCCCAGCTGTGCTAGCCTTTTGTAAGACCTGGATTATTTCCAGGTATGGAGTTTGGGAAATTAGATGCATCATGATTTATCATTGTTTGGTGTTTATTGGATTTGTTCTCAGGAAATATTTTTACACTATTGTTGATATTTTTGGTTCTTAGTATCTTACTAATCTGTTATAAACTGCCCAGAATAAACTCTCTAAGTCGCCACAAAAATAAAATCAATCAATCAATTTAAATATATAACTATTTTCTAGTGAAACTCAGAGAAATTACCATGGGTGATAATATATTGCAAATATACCAGCAAAGCTGAAACTAGTTAGGTTGAAAATCATGAATCCAATGAGCATCATGACTGAGTTGGATATGAATCCAGATGTTTCTAAAACTAGTCTGGTATTCTGATCACTGTAATATCCTGATTTTCAACACATTCTTATCGATCTATTGGAACTGAACATATTGCCAGTATGGTGTGTTCTAAAATCCTAAACTAGTGCACTGTTGTTTAATATTGTTTGAATCAAATTGCTAGACACCGAAAAACTAATTTTAAAATAAACTGGAATAAAACTGGTGCATTTCCTTTCTCAGCAAGAAAGAGCTTTGATTTTTTTTAAAAAAAATACAAGAAAAAAACAGATGGTAGATACCCAAAGGGGGGAAAAAGAAGGAGAAATAATCTCTTTTTCTCTCCAACTGTATGCTAAAATGAGCAGTTGGCTGGCAGCAGCTGCACTAGAAGAAATATGCTGTTATCTTTGCCTGGGCAGCTTATTTTCTTTTCAAGGTTGAAATATCATTCCAGAAGTGGGAAAGTGAGACTCCATTATCTTAATTCTGAAGATAACATTGTGACAATCTCACAGCATAAATCTAATCCATGTTTATCTGCAGAAATATTGTCTCTCACTAAACTCAAAAGACATTTCCACACAGATATCTGATTTAACTTTCCCATAAACTGAACTTTTATGCACCAAACAGGTACTCCTTGATTTAACCAACACGCTCTCCAGTTGGCGAATGAGGATTACTTTCTTATCCTTCCTTTGCATCTAGTTCCAGTTTATGATAACTATTATTTTTTAAATTCTGTTATTCACAATTGTCTGTACACAGTTACTCACCACCCAAATCTATAAAGCCCCAGCCACTGGGTGTAATGAGCTGGGAGAATAATTTGAGATACAAGGGGAAGAGCAGCAGCTAAGTCAATGGTCAGATAAGAGAAATTGGAGCCCAGAGCAGAAATGTAATTTGAGAAAACATCTCAGACTTGAGCCTACCTAGTTCTATCTAGGATAAAGGCAGGCAGGAAGGAGACTTGCAATATTGTTTTTGCTATAATCCTATAATGCAAGTAGTATTGGCATTTGTTTAGGCTTTGGTTTCTTTATCTGGTCTACCTCAAAGGACTGAAACATGGGCAGAACCTTAACAGCTTCATTCTAAAGTTAATATTGGGTATCATCAGCCTACTGAAGATATTGAACCCCATACTGGCAGATTCATCCAGATTCATTCATGGAGAACGTGTGGGAGCCTACACAGGATGGTCCCAGGAAGTGATCTGTCTCTCTCAACCAGCACAGACTGAAACCAGCCCTGAAGATAGGAAGAGAACTAAAGTTAGATGGTACAGCTGGATCAGAAGGCTACCGAAACTTTCTGACAGATCCAAGAACACAAGGATGGACGCAGCATCTCCATCCTGCTCACCTACAGGTCATCAGCAAGCATGGCCAAGGCTGTCTCAGCACTAAACCCTGATCTGAAATCAGACTGAAATGGGTCTAGTTAATTTGTTTCCCCAGGGTCCACATCAAGTACAACCTGATGACTACTGAACAACATTTCCCAAAAAGAAAGAAACTACTTGACAGTTTTCAGTCCAAGGATGGTCATTTAAAGAGGGTGCACACAACCAGCTCTTTCAAGGCAGGAGCCACCACTCCATTCATCCAAAAGGTCAATAATATAGCAGCGTAGGAGTGGATCTCTCTCCGCCTCTCAAAAAAATATGTAATGACTCACAGATAACAACAGCCATCCTTCTCCCTTTCCCTGAAACATATTTCAGAGAAGAGAATGTAATAAATCATGGACATCTAAGGGAAGCAGAATGCATTCCATTTTGCCTTCTCTGAAGCTGTTATGGAGGTTCAAGATATCTAATACCATGAGGTAGACCTGTATTTCCACTTAACACGAAGTCAGAATACCAACAAGCATAAGGCCAACACCAGATGTACTATATGTGGGAAGTTCAACATCATCGCCTATACATTGTGGGTATCTAATGAAGCTGAATGTATCCTATTCATCACCATTATTACAATCTCTTCCAAAACTCTTATGGAGATGCAGACTCATGCCACAAGACAGACCTATACAAGACAGACATATGCTGCTAAAAATACCTCGCATGAGGTCAACGTCAGATGCATTTTGGATCAGCACCATCACTACATCTATGATTGGGACACTGTCATCTCAGCTGATGGAAAGCTAAAAGAGAAGACCATTTCTCATTGTGGTTACATTTAATAGAGAAAAAAACCCATCTCAAATGGGAAAATGTAGCTGCTATGGAGAAAAGAAAGGTCATGATATTACAGGGTAAGAATTACCGGAAAGAATATGAAGGATAAATATTACATTTCAACAGCAAAAGGAGAACACACTTTTGAATGTTCCCCAAATTTTATTACATTCCATTGAAATGGAATGTAACAAAATCTTCCTTCAGGGATTACATATAGGAAAGTAATTGAACATTATTTATGTTTGGGGAGAACAGCCAAAATGCAAGTGTACTGTTTCAAGTCAGACTTTTGTTTTACTTTATCCCATCTCCATAAAACTGGCATTAACCTACTACTATTTGAGACTTTATTTCTTAATCTCCCTTCTTCCAGGTAAGGGAGTTAAGCTTCCTGGGTTTTCCACATAGAAAAATATCAGGAGGGCCTATGCTCCACCACCTTAAAACCATCGCCTCGTTTTCTGGAACTTTCCATTTTGCTAAACACCCATAATCTAGCATGATGGTACACGGTTTTTTTAAAAGATCACTTTAAAGTATTTCTAGGTTTTGCTTCCTCAAAGCAGCGTACAAAATAAAACAGAACATAAAACAAGATAAACACTGACAATTACGAATTACTAAGAAAAAACAATAATAAAACTGGATAAAAACAATCTAACATCAGCTATGAAGGAAAGAAAAAAGTCTTCACACAGCAGGGATGCTATTTAAAAAAAAACAGGGGCTATGACAATTTCAGTTGTGTTTCCCATTTATAAAACTAATATTTTTATTACTGCATGAAGAAAATGTGATAAGCCTAGTGTTGAACATAAATATCTACACATTTTGACTTATTGCACGCTCTATTTTCCCCTTACAATTTGTCCTACTCTTTTTCCCACTCTCTTTTTTGCAACAGGGGATTATTATCCTTTTCAGGATCTGCTCAGAATCTTAACACACACAGGCAATGAAATATGCACTTGAAAATATGCACAGAAACAGGTTCGGAGAAAGTGTACAAGCAATGTGTATGTTAGAGTAAGTTGCATGTACAACTGTGTGCAGTTAAAGGGAAAAATGGATTTAAGGAGGCCTGTAACGAGTTACAGTTTGTGGGGGCTCAGTAGCTGAGGATAGTTACAGCTACCTAGTTTATGTAGGCAGAGGAAGAGGCATCAGGAGGATGGGGGTGAGGTTGGAAGGAGAGAAATGGCAAAATAGTGACTACCCTAGCGCACCCATACAAAATGGCACCTGCCATTTTGTTCATGCAAAAACCATGGCAGCTGCTACTCTGTAGATACTCACAGCTGCTCTGTTGAACACATTTATTTTTACATGTGGGTAACTAAGTCCAACACGCACACACACATGCCCTCCTCCATATGGAAAGCAAAGCCTCTAAGGGTTACCAGGGTCATAAGCTTAAATTTAAAAGAATTCCCAAAGACGCCAAAGGCAAATTACCTCCGGCTGCTTTCAAAAATACTACATGGAATATCCATGGAGTCTCTGGTGTTTTGATGAGAGATTTTTTTTCACAAACATAGCTTCACATTTGTTATGTGAAAATCATAATTTGAAAAGTTTCTATAATTTCAACACACAATATAGTGCTATAAAATTGCTCTTACAATTCCACTTCATAAGGAAGAGCGATATTTGCCAAATACCATCCAGGAGAGCTTAGTCATCATCACTGAATTTTTCATTAAAAAATAAGGTGCCCTTTCAAGAAACAGACATGGAAAAACAATTGGGAAAAGACATTTGTAGGAATAAATTAAGAATGCCGCATAAACCTTCCTAAATATTGAAATCATCTTTGAAGTATTGGATTACATAAAAGTTTGAAGTAGAGGGGGTGGTTCTTTTATTAGAGAGAGGATATTTTCAAGAGTGTTATCCCATTAAGGCACTTTTTTTTCTCAGACAAGAAGATTGCTTTTTGATTTCAACTCCTGGGTTTTAATATGTTATCCTTTTAAAATATAAAATATGTTTTCTCTTAGCCTTTATAAATATCAGTGCAAAGCTTTGAAAAAGTGGCTTGTATCTACAAAAGTGCATAGAAAGATCCCATGGGAGTGTTTCAGAAAACAAGGCACTTGTATACTAAAAGAGAAACTACAGCATTACTTTGCATTGCCCCAACGATCTCTTCTTCCAGACAGTATTGAAAGTACTAAAAGATGTTCTGGTTACCAGGCCCACTGGAGGAAGCTATTCAGATCAAAACAAAATACTTGTGTGAAGTAAATTATGTCTCATCTGTGGCCTAAACATTTGGACAATGTGATCCCCTTGCTCCCAGAATTATGATTAATCAGCTTTTTGGTGCATGTAAAATGTCTTCCAGATTGAGCAAAAAAATGACCTTTCGTCTTAAGCCTGAAGTTTTTCACATTAACACAAAAGATATTTTCATTGAGATGAATTGTGTTGCTTATTCAGTTCTACATGATGATTTACATTGTCTCCATAGCATAAACTTACAAAATGTAATTTTTTATAAGCTGGTTTGCATAGACCTACTGATCACCAAGTAAGGAAGGAAGGAATGTACTCCTTTCCACTGGATACATACAAATCTGACTAAATATCATGTGGTGGAGATGTTTCCATTTAGATTCTGCATTGAGAGAAGATTGGAACTGATGCTATAGTGGCTTCTTCCATTTCGGTGTTTCTATTGGAATTTTGTCTATTAAGTTAAGGGCTTATACTGGACATCTAGAAGACATACTTAAAATCTAGATCGCCTAGGTTTAGACCTCAGAGAATGTCTATCATGCTTGGGCTTTAAGATGTTTTGGAAGGCAAAAAAACCCTTTTTTTGGAATTATTTCCATAAAACATAGATTATTTGAAACAGATTTCATTTCCTGTCTCTGATGTCAAAATCTCACATTTGCTACTTTTAGATGGATATCGTGATCAAGCAGCAGATGTGAAAAATGATTTCCAGTTCACAGAAAAGAAATAATGTGACTGTGAGCCATCAAATCAACTGAGCATGCAAGTGTCTCAGTGATTTAGATGTCATATTATATTACCTGATCTGCAACCATAAAATATATTTAGAATCTCTAAGTATATCTTAGTTCAAGAAACTTGATATATGCTTATTGGTTTATAATTTTAATGAGAAGGTTGAGAAAAAAAGGAATTTAGTGGGTTGAGCAGGCATTGTAGATGAATTGAAGTATATTTATTTTGGGCTTGGTTTGCCTCAGCCATGTTGGCTACTCGGTTCAAGAGTTTTAATGACACCCAGATGCCTCAAGAAAGGACTGAAAGATTGGGGAATGGCTTGTATCCTCTAAGTATTCATTTTTTGTGTATGTCCATAGGATAAATGATTGTGGTCCATCTCATAACCTTTCATGGGGGGAGTATACGAGCTATGGGGCCACAGTGATTAGAATGCATTATTGAACTTTGCCCACAGTCTGGAGTTCATTGCTGACCAGCTCAAGGTTGATTCACCTTTCCATCCTTCTGATATCAGTAAAAGAGCACAATATGGGGTTTATTGGGGGCAATATATTGACTCTGTAAACTTCTTAGAAAGTGCTGTAAACAAATATAAAGTGCTATATAAATCTAAGTGCTATTGTTATATAGTTCTGGCAATGCAGTTAATTGTAATTGCTTCTCATTCAAAATGTACACCTCTCATTAAGGCTGCAATATATGTGTAAGTAAATAAACTGAAAGAGCTTACAGTTGTTTAATACTTATAGACTATAAAAGCATCCCCATGGCAGACTCCAATATACATGAAGAATACAGTACAATTGAATACTCACAACTGATGTACCATTATCTGATAATAGGATCCAGAAGATATGGGAGTTAGATGGCAATGCCAAAGCAAGAATAACAACAGGGAGCAAAGATGAAACAGTACAAAAAAGGTGGTTGAATTATTATATTGTTTTCTCAAATGAGGAAAAACCGAGAAGCTATTCAAGGTTTATAAGAAACAAACGTTTTATTTCTTGTTAGTGCAAGTAATGAGACCTTGTTCTGTATCCCTAACATATAATACTGTTGAAAGCAAGGAAGACCAAGTAATTACTACTTATTAGTTCGAAATAGTTCTTAAAATAATTTAAGTGCTTGAAGTCTACCATAACACAATATATCCTTCCCAAGGCTCAAAATGTAGACCTACATAAGTCATGTGCACAATTAAAGTTGAACTGAGATCCAGGAATCTCCATCCTTATTTACTGAAAGATAAGCCCAGCTACACTTAGTGAATTTCTCTATGTATTTTCTGTAAGTCTGTCACCTTAGCTAGGAATTACATCCAGTTTCCTAATTTGTGTTTTGTTTTACAAATTGGTGACAAAAGGATATTTCATGTACTGTAGTTTACTGTATTATCTATCCCCCGACTCCTCTGGATTTCTGGTGGTTCTGTTAATGAAACTCAAGAATTAAAAAAGAATTGACAATGATATTCCTTCATCTACAGTATTATGACTCTCTCCATATGTGAAACCCTGATTGCTTTTATAGCCTTTCTGTTTAAGAAAGAGTGTGCAATGATAGAACCTCATTAATTAAAAAAAGCAGATCACAGGGCTGGAAAACAATCTCTAGCTCCATTTTTGTTTTGCATCAGTTGGTGTTGTGATGTCAAGTTTTTATATCATAAAACACCAACTTCTTTTCTTTAACTCAAAGAACCCATCTTAAAGTGGAAGCAAAGGCTTTTTTTTAAAAAACCCTCTTGAGACATGCTTCTCACATTCAATTTTAGTATTATAGTATTAAAAGAGAATGCCTGAATTTAGTACCTCATCATGCTATACTCTGCAAGATTAGCATATATAAAATAAATTGTAAAGCTTATAGCAGCCAAAATGTAGATAGTGCTAGAAGTCATGTGAAAAGTTTAATGTAACCCAATCCTATCCTTCAGCAGGAAATCAAAGTTTTCTAAGTTTCAGGTTTTCTATATATAATCTCCAAGTGGAGGAACCTAATGTATGATACTAATTTGGAACAATACCAGGCATGTCCACAGGCTATGCTTAAAAAAATAGTCAAGATGTTGGTTACAATAGTGTAAGCTCTGCCCGTCTCTTATCTCCTCATGGCCATCATCTTGACTGTTTAAAACATACCCTGAGGACCCTTCTGCACAATGCCAATATCTACCCAGAGGTATTTGTTAAGGAGATAAAAGGAGGGATCTGAGCTGAATGGTGGAAGCAACAACCAGCAGAAGATCTCTTAAGGGTTCTTCTCCAACACGCTCTTGTCAGCACCTCTCCATTTAATAATTAGGAAAGAAAAACCATGAGACTCCATACGTGGAAAATCAAATGTACTTTTACTAATTAAAAATGGTTAAAGAGCGGTTGCATAGCGAAGTCTGATTAATTAGGCGCGAAAGCGGTTGATATATAGAATAGCCCATTCCACTCCCCCTGGCATCATAGACTTAGTCCAATCATAAGTCCTTCAAGTGTCAGGTGTGAGATAACTTCAAAAGGCATCACGAAGATGGAATGTCGGTGCCGTTAGTCCAGGCGGGAAACACCCACGCATGCGTAGTCTGACCATCCAGAGAACTCCAGAACATTCCTCCAGCACAACGAGTAACCCCACCCAAATACCATGCCCTCCCTCCCCGTTTCATGGCAGCTGAAGCAACAGCAAAGCAGAAGCTGACAGCTTCTTTTTGATCATTTGTTAAGCAGAGAAGAGTGAAAGCAATGGAAAGCTACGGCTAATCAAATTTAAGAAATGATCAAAACAGTATTTTCCATTCAGACTGTGTGGATTTATGTTAACACCTTTTCTTTACAAAGTTTTAGACAAGTTTCTACCTATCTTCCTTCTGATGGAGGTTTCCACATCTTGAAGAGAGGCAGACTTTCTGATGCCATGGAAACAAAAAGAATAAATCCCAGTGAAGCTCTGAAAAAAAGGGGGTTGAAAGCAGGATAGAAGAACAAACAGAGAAGAACCCAAAGAATAAAATGAAAAAATAAACCCCCATGAGCTTCATGATGCTGTGTTTTGTCAAAAGTATTTTTATTCCATTGTGAAGATAAGAGGAAAAGCAAGTAGACTTGGGAATATAGATCTTAAGAATCAGTACTTTAAGTGACAAGTTTAAACAGAATTGCTGCTGGATAAAAGAAATTGTTCCATCTTTCTTAGAGAGGAGAACTTCTCCTCTTCTTCATCTTAGTATTTTTCTTCTCAGGACTTTGCTTGACTTTAAGATTTACCCAGCACTCAGAAAAAAAGCTCAAGAATATTTGTCTTCATTTTCATAAACACTAATCCCACAGTATCCTACATATATTTCTTAGTTTGTGTATTTTGGTGAGTAATTATTCCATTAAAAGGTAATTGTGTCTATGATTTAAAAATTCTTACAAGGAGTCCTTTGGGAACCTGTCATCAAGTGGACATTAAGTGCTGCAGAGGTATCTGTCATGCTCCTGAAATGCCGAACCCAGGGTGGGTTCCGGCAGGCAGTACTGCTGGTTCTTTTGTGTGCGCACCATGTGTGTGCTTGATGCGCACTGTGTGCACATGCACAGTGCTGTTAAAATTATTCTGTGCATGCACAGAAATGAAAAACAAGACGGCAGCATCTACTGCACTGCCCGGAGAACTGGTTCAGGAGCGTGGCAAGCCTGGGTGACTGTTGGTTCCAGTGATCCAGGCTGCCAAATCACTACCAGTTCAGCCAAACCGGCCCGAACTGATAGGAACCGGTAGGAACCCACCACTGGCTGAACCACATATTGCAAGTTTGTAAAATTACCCACAATGCAAAATGTGCATGTAATCGTTTTGTTCCCTATCACCTGGAACAACTTTTGCAACAAGACAGCATCTGCTCCAGGGTTGAACCATCATAGCACCTAGGCCTTCATTTATTCAACTGGACTTAATTAGTGGACAATTTCCAATAACGGCAGCTGTGGGTCCCGGACATTTCTATCGTTTCCAAGTATAGGCTGAAATAATCCTGGGACTTTAAAATCAGGAAGGATAGTCAGGGCGATTGCATCAAAAAACTTCTGTGCTAGGCTGACCTTTCTGCTCAGGTGCATCACTGTATCTGCCAATCATAATTTCAAAATGGGGACCGTTATATGATCCATTGGGTAGTGAGTAGTGGGTAGCGGTAGGTACACTATGGACCTTTGCTTATTCACCGTCAGCCGCTGACTGAAGTGCTGTGATTTATATATTTTTGGGATTAAAACTCGCTCTATTTGAACTGTTTATGGACAATCTCAAATTGTTAAGGAATATCCATGCTTTATGACTTGCTGTGTAGGGATTTCTCCCGCTCCCTATTAAATAAAAGGGAGGCGGGGGAACCCCTGCAGGGCAGAGCTGAGGATTATGCCCAATTCTTAGCGGACAAAATTGCTCGGTTTCGGTCGGACTTGGACTCCACCCCTGCAGTTCCAGCCGAGGCACAAGAGGATCAGATGGAACATCTCTGGGTTGAGTTTCAGGATGTTACCCCCGGGGATGTGGACAAGGCCATGAGGGCTGTGAGTGCCTCCACCTGCGTACTGGACCCGTGTCCCTCATGGCTGGTTACCAGCAGCAGTGAGGTGACACGAGGCTGGATCCAGGCGGTCGTGACCGCCTCTCTTCGGGAGGGGAACTTCCCCGCCGCACTGAAAGCGGCGGTGGTGAGACCCCTCCTAAAGAAGCCATCTTTGGATCCAGCTGTCCTTAATAACTATCGTCCAGTCTCCAACCTTCCCTTCCTTGGGAAGGTTGTTGAGAAGGTGGTGGCCTTTCAGCTCCAGCGGTCCTTGGAGGAAGCAAACTATCTCGACCCCTTCCAGTCAGGCTTCAGACCCGGTTACAGCACAGAAACCGCTTTGGTCGCATTGACTGATGATCTCTGGAGAGCCAGAGATGGAGGATTTCCCTCCATCCTGGTTCTCCTTGACCTCTCAGCGGCTTTCGATACCATCGACCATGGTATCCTTCTGCGACGACTGCGAGGGGTGGGAGTGGGAGGCACCGTGCTGCGGTGGTTCTCTTCCTACCTCTCAGACAGGTCACAGTCGGTGTTAGTGGGGGGGCAGAGATCGTCCCCTAGGCCCCTAACATATGGGGTGCCTCAGGGTTCAGTCTTATCCCCCCTACTATTCAACATCTACATGAAACCGCTGGGAGAGATCATCCGCAGGCACGGGATCAGATACCATCAATATGCGGACGATACTCAACTGTATCTGTCCGCCCCGTGCCAACTCAATGAAGCGGCAGACGTGATGAACCGGGGTCTGGAGGCGGTTATGGACTGGATGAGGGCTAACAAGCTTGTGCTCAACCCAGAAAAGACCGAGTGGCTGTTGTGTTTCCCTCCCAGGGATTCCACCAATATTCCATCTCTCAGGCTGGGGGGTCAAATTCTATACCCCTCAGAGAGGGTCCGCAACTTGGGAGTCCTCCTAGATCCACAGCTATCGTTCGACCACCATTTGACGGCTGTGGCTAGGGGGGCATTCGCCCAGGTTCGCCTGGTGCGCCAGTTGCGACCCTACCTGAATCGGGAGGCACTCACAACAGTCACCCGGGCCCTCGTGACCTCTAGGCTGGAATACTGCAATGTGCTCTACATGGGGCTGCCCTTGAAGAGCATCCGGCGTCTGCAGCTGGTACAGAACGCAGCCGCGCGAGCGATTGTGGGTGCACCGCGGTTCACCCACATTACACCTATCCTCCGCGAGCTGCGCTGGCTACCTGTCGATTTCCGGATGCGCTTCAAGGTGCTGTTAATCACCCATAAAGCCCTACATGGTAGTGGATCTGGATACTTGAGAGACCGCCTTCTGCCAATCACCTCCCTGCGACCAATAAGATCACACAGATTGGGCCTCCTCCGTATTCCATCGGCCAGCCAGTGTCGGCTGGCAACTACAAGGAGGAGGGCCTTCTCAGTAGCCGCCCCGACCCTTTGGAACGAACTCCCCGTGGAGATTCGTACCCTCACCACCATCCAGGCCTTCCGCACAGCCCTGAAGAACTGGCTAGCCCGTCAGGCCTGGGGATGAAGATAGTTGCCCCTCCCGAATGATGAATGCATGTTGGTTACTGTTTTTATTATATGTGTCTTTGTTATTGTCCGCATTTCCCCTTCCCTGATTTTATGTGAGCCGCCCTGAGTCCCCTCAGGGAAAAGGGCGGCCTACAAATGTCAATAAAATCAAAATCAAATCAAATCAAATCTTGCCAGATTATCAAATATCAATTGATCACCTCAGAGGGTTGGCTTAGAGGAGGAGGAATGGTTTACTAAAAACTCCAACCTCTTCACCTGCACTGTTGACCTGTCTAATAATAGGTCTCACCTACTTATATGGCCTGGGCATCTCCTGGTAGTGATCCATGGATAAGGCATAGGTGGAATCTTTGTACCCTTTTGTACCCCAAGCTAAGATCCGAGCCGTCCCTCTGCCAGGCCATCCACCTTGCAAGAGACGAGCTGCTGATTAAATGAAACAAGAAAAGAGGAGCCTTGTCTCCGGGTCCCAATCCATCAGCAGTGAAGATGGAAAAGCAAAAGTTATGTATGTCTCCCCTGACAGTTCCAGTTCTGGTCAGTTGGCTCTTGCGGGTTCCAATTTCCATCACGTAAAGCCTCAGTATGCAAAGTTGACCCTACCCAAGTCAACACAAAGCAGGATACTACTGTTCCAACAAAGTGCTTGATCTGTTCTCAGGGAGTCGGTGAGGCTTTATGATGCCATGCAAGATACCACTGGAAAACAGGTGTTGAAGAAGAAGCTTTATACACTTCTAGTTCCTCATTTCCAAGGACATTCATTGGAAGCGGTCAAGAAGCAAGATGATGCCCATCCACCATCTTCATAGCACCGGTCCATGGATCAGATCCACTGTGCCCATCCTCCAATCATCCACCACAAGTATCATCTATTCCTGATTCTCTTCCTGACCTTGCAGTCTGGAGATTTATTCCCCTGGACTTTGCTATAAGAAACCTCGGAGAACTAAAACTGGGAGCCAGTACCTTGAGTCCATTGAGATCAACTAGCATCAATATGTGGATCTCATTCTAGTTCCTCATAAGTGGAAGTTATCTCTTGCTAGGCTTAAAACCACCACTCACCACCGGAGCAATAAAGCTTTTATAAAGCCTGAATTATGAAAACATTCAAAGCCTTTACAAGCTCCAGTGGAAAGATGCCATTGGTAGCATGTTGTCTCAACACTGGAAGGATGCTTATTATGGTCCTTCACCCATACCACCCGAGACGAATGAGCATCAGTTCTTGCAATGCCCAGTGCAACTGATGATGTCCAATCTGCAAAACCATCTGCAATCCTGTGACCAGGTGGTATTTTATTTCCAAAGATGGGCAGCTTTCACTAGCAGCTTATTTTAACCCACTGCTTTCAATCACCTGCCTAAACATCTAGCCTATTCTTAGGTGATGTTTCTGCCAAACATGGAGAATCCATCAACTCCAGATGACTTCTGGCCTGTCTTGATTGTGTCCATTATTTTTCATGCCTTCCACAAGATTCTGGCCAAGTTATTCCCCTTCGAACATAGTTTTTTGAAGACAGAGAGCTATCTTGATATGACAGTTTTACTTCATTCCATCCTATGGTCCATACCAGTCAGGTGCTTTGCACAATGCTATTTTGGGATGTTGCAAAGGCCTTTGATACTGTCAAAACATCAGACTCTTGTGTTGCCACTGGTGAAATACCTCACTAATCCCATACTCCCATCTAATCAGGTACCAATTTATGCCTGGAAAGAGTATTTTAGGGAACTATATACAGACCAAGACTATGAAACCAATGACAGCCAAATTACTTTGGACCAAACTCCTTACTGGTTCCCTGTAGCCCCAGAAGAGGTATCCCATCTGATTGAATTCCTTAAGGCTAATAAAGCACCAGGAGTTGACAGTGTTCTGCCAGAAATATTTAATTAAAAAAAACACCAGTTGGTGGGCACCTCTATTAGCATCTCTTTTTACATTTATATAGGTGAAATGAGTCGTATGCCAAAAGATTGGGGATTAGTAATCATTATACCAATTTACAAAAAGGATAAAGAAAGGACCCAGGCAATTATAGGCCCATTAGTCTTCTGAGTGTTATTAGAAAATTATATGCCAAACACCTAAATTATAAACTTCAGAACTGACTAATTTCAGGGAGGATAATCAAAGACGAACAAGCTGGATTTAGAGAATGAAGATCAACAGTGGATCATATCTTGGCATTGAACTATCTGGTCCAAAAATACACATATAAAAAAACATTGTCTCTTTTTGTGGCCTTTCTTGATTTTAAGCAGGCTTCCAAAAACATCCTATGGGAGAAATTAAAATGTGCTACTATTGATAAACGCCTCCTCTATCTGATAGAAAAATAGTATTCTAATTCCACCTTGAAAGGGAGGTGTAATCCTTGAGGGACTTTATTTAGCCTAGTAAGGGTACAAAAAGGAGTATGGCACGGTTGTATTCTATCCCCCTCCCTTTTTAACTTTTACATCAATCCCTTGATCAATCTTTTGCAGAACCCTGACCTACATTCTCCTAACTTAGCACAAAATAAAATCCCGACACTCATATGCTGACAGTGCTGCTATTATCTCACCAATGCCCATTGGACGGAACAGAGCAATTACAGTAGCTTTAGGATACTGCAGACAGAATAAGTTAGTCCTTAATTTTGACAAATTGAAAGTTGATCTCCATATTTTGGAATTCTAAAATTTAATAAAAATGCACCATGGTTAATTGCTCAATAGTCCTTTCTACTATACAAATAATGTTTGTATTGTTTTACTTCAGTTAGATATTGCTTTTTGGCTCAGCAAAGTCTCCTGTTAGCTATCACTGCAAAAGCCTTAAAAGGTTTTCAGCCTTCTGAAGAAATCATGTATCTGAACTAAAGTACCAGCAATTGCTGTAAAAACCAGAATTATCACTAACTGGACAAAATAAAAATACATACTGCTCTTTGCTACCACATTTTTTCAGCTTATTGCTAGATGCCCCATGTGGACATTTTAAGGAAGGGTTTTTTGGAACACAATCATCAGTATCATCCAGCCAAGAAGAAAGGAAGATCTCACTACAGGCCAGATATAGCTGCACAGAACAGCTGGCACGAAAGCTACTTGCCATAGTTATAAATATCTGATTTCCAAAACATTGGAAAAGAATAATCTCAAATATAATTAAAAGTTTCCATGAGATGAAAATATGCGTTCATGTGGAAACTTTCTTACTGTGCCTTTCAATTTCAAGATCAATTGTGAGGAGGAGGAGGGGGTGGAGACATTCCCTGTCCTAAGGATTGGGTGTTCTCAGTCACTGGCCTTTAAATCTAATACATTATTTTGTCTGCCAAGGAGATTGATTAGGACTATAAACAAGGGGTGAAATCCCTGGGTTCGGTAGCAATGTGAGTGCATGCACAGAGCATCAAAAATCGATGCGATGACATCCAGGTGGTTGGGCAAAGCTTGCTACTGAGTGTCCCTACAAAGGTAAGCAAACAGTGTGTGTGGGGGGGGGGGGGGAACCCGCTGTGGCACACAATTTAGATTAGCTAGAAAGCAGGAAAACCTTTTTTCTAGCTAATATAAATCACGCATCACAGCTGATCATCGGAAATACCTGTTTGCCCAATCCAGTAATATTTTCTCTTTCAGGCGAACTGGTAGCATTTTTACTACTGGTTTGGACGAACTAATCCAAACCGGTAGCATTTCAGCCCTGCTATATACTATGCTGCTCCTTGATGTTTGAAAAGTTGTTAATAATACTATATTTATATTATCATTATTATTAGTTTTCAATCATATTATTGGAGATCTGTAAACCGTCTGTATACAAGCCAAGTAAACTATGTACATATATGCATTCTATGTATTTTTTTTCTTTAGTTTTTTCAACAATAGCCTGATGTATTAAAATAAATGGCCTGAGTTGAATGAAAAATGGTTTTCCTTTCATTTTAGAATGGTAGAGTCGAGGGGAATTGTCCTCCCTCCCTCCCTTTAAAAATGACCTTGGGATAACAGGTAAAGAGGAATGAGCATTAGTGCATTCCTAGCCCTGCCTTCCTCTAATTTTCTGATATGAGCAGCAAATATTTGTAATGAAAAATATTTCTATTTGAACAATTTCCAACAGATAGTCATAGGTCCTGGACTGGACTATATAGTATCATTAATTCAAGCAAACAAAGTAGTAAGGAATGCCATTCTACAAAATGAAAATATTAATAATAAATGTTAATAAGGTAAAGAAAAATAAGGGACTGAAAACCCTTGTCTAACCATATGTCTAATGATGCAATAATAAAACTTTACTTAATTTTCTTGTAGTCATTAACCAGCACAAGGGAATTGGGATTTAAATATCTAAAATATTTCAAACCTAAATTGACAATGTCAGAATTGTTAAGAAGAATACATACAGGCCAAACAAAAATGGTAAAAAGGCCATATTTACATCAAAATATGCTAAAAGGCTTGCTTAGGCTACACATATACAACAAAAAGAAATTAAAATTAGTAATCTAGATAATTAGTAATCTAGAAGCTAGTCGCCATGGAAATGAGATGTTTGAGGAAAGCTACTGGAGTAACCAGAAGGGTGAAATAAAAATGAACCCATAAGAGAGACAATTGGAAGAGAACCAATCTTAAACTACATACAAAGATAGCAGGTTAAATGGGTTGTTCGCCTGGGGAGAATGTCTTGGGATTCTATGCCATACAGGGAACATACAAAAAGAGGAAAACATCAAAGAACAGGAGGCAGATCCAGAAGTAGGTGGATCTGACACACTACAAAGACACACTACAACAGCATCAAATAACAATGGTTGAGGCTACCAGAAATGCAAGAATCAAAACTTTGTATCTCCCTTGACTAAGTGGTAAAAGAGGAAGTTAAGAAGATTCTAGTTAATATAAAGTTTGCAATAGCAGTATAAATTACAAATATAATAAAAATACATTTATAAATATGTATGTTTGTGTGTACACACACACACACACAAACTTATTTTATTTATTTAGTTTGTCAAACATGTACGAGATAACAGGTATAAGTGTAAACATGGACATGAGCACATGAAATGAGTACAAATAAATGGGGACAGTAGGATAAGGACGGTAGACATGCTGGTGAGCTTCTCCACGCTCCCTTATGGGTGAGGTCCACAGTGGAGAGTTTATATGGTTAAAGCTATGGAAGCTAGAAGAAGTAACAACAGAGTGAGGTAGAGCTTTCCAGGCATTTTCTGCAATTGAGCTTGGAGCGGTTTACCTTGAGTTTGTATATATTGTTTGCCTGTATATTATTGTGGTTGAAGCTGAAATAGTCGTTGACAGGTAGGACGTTGTAGCAGACAATTTTGTGTACTACGCTTAGGCCAGACCTTAGTCGGCACAGTTCTAGGTTGTCCAAGCCCAAAATTTCAAGCCTGGTGGCATAAGGTTTTCTATTGTGAGCAGAGGAGCGGAGGACTGTTCCCGTGAAATACCCCTGGACTTGATCAATTGTATAATGTCCGATATACAGTATGGATTCCAGGCAGAAGAGCTGTATTCGTGGATTGGTCTGGCAAAGGTTTCGTATGCCCAATTAGCAGTACAGTATTACCAGAGAAAAAGCTGTGTAAAATTAGGCTAACAACTCTTAATATTACAGTGAGCTCCGGGGTTTAGATTGTTTGAGATGAGTACACCTAGGTCCTCATCTATGAGGTCATATCCACCCAGCTTGTATTTGGTGTTCTGATTTTTGTTGCCAATGTATATGCCTATATACACATAGACATCAGTATTCAAAATAAAAACAATTATCCAAAATGAGTTTAAAATTATAACTTCTCTTACTTCTCTTTGTTAAGAAAGAAAATGCAAACGTTATGATGATACATGTGATTATTCTTACGTATTTTTATGTTCACGTGTAAATAGTCTAGTAATTGTCATATTCATGCAAGAGCTCCTGAATCAGAACAGGATGCAACCTGTCTAAATATTAGATTTTAGATATCCATGGAGCACAGGAACCAATTGTAGAATTTATAAATTTTAAATGAAATCTAACGTCATCTGAGAAATCTAAAAGATGGGCAAAGACGTATGTACAGCTATATTTCAATTCCAATTTATGGTCAGGAAAGATTTATGCCAGACTTTTTTTGTATAATTAATTTTTATAATACTTTACTTTTTTGACAGCTCACATATTGAAGGTGTTCTTGTTAGTCCTTGTTTTATTACAACCTTTGTACTTGAATCTATGGGATTCTGTTATCCTTTATTTATGGTAGGCTTGTCAAATCCTTTCAGATACATCAAAAACTAGACAGTCCAAAAATACTTACCATTTCCCCCCCTTCCCGTTCTGTCCGGAGGGAGAAGAAAAGTTCCCCTGTTTAATTTATGTTTTTCAAGAGCTACCGAAAGAAGAGCTGGTGTGATTCCCACCCCAACATTGTTTTGAGGGGAGGGAAAGCCCTAATGTTTATTTCAACTCCTTCCCTGAGATAAAGAAGAAATATTTGGATATTGTCTGGTGTTGTTTTTGTTAAGTATGCCAACCAAGTCTCCCCTCAACCCCCAACTTCTGCCACTGTGTCCAAAGTCTCATGTCAACCACTCTGGCAACTGCGAAGTCAAGTGAAACCTCAGGTTAACAAACCTTGCTCAGCAAATTTCAACATTCAATGTATGCTTTTTGTTTAATTTAGACCCCGCCAGGATTTAATGTTAAGTCCACTGCTCCTGAAGTAATTTGCACGATACTCAGATCTGCCCTTTGGTTGGTTTAAATGCAGAAAATTGGTGGACAATAAACAGACAAGATTAATGATTTGTAATGATTAATGATCAGAGGAGGATACTCCCACAGTATTGACAAGTGCTAATAAGTTCCTATGTAATCCTAAATCTAAAAACCTAAAATTACTGCTCCTAATTAAAAAAAAAAAACCCACTAACTTAACTAATTTATAGATACTATAAATATAAAAGTAGCTGTTACAGGAGGATAAGGGGTTCACTAAAAACCCTGTCACAGAGCAGCCATCTTCCCATAATTCCAACCATAGAAGAATGAATATATGACCCTGGATCTTAAGGAAAGACAGAGCCTAAAAGTGGCTTCATGTAGATATCAATGAGGAAGTTATATTTCTCCAGTATTATAAGAATAGGAAGAGTAGCCAACTAAAAATAAATGTTGCTGCCAAGATTCCTTCTCAACATATCTGTATCACACACACACACACACACACACACACACACACCTTTTATACATGCCTTTTATACATTTATACAGGGCCATACAGAAGTACTCTGCTTCCAAGATACCATTAGCACTGAAGACTTCAGCAACGTTCTTTCTTCCCCCTGTACTAAATGTACCCTTATTTTTCATTTTCTGTGACTAAAACAAAATTGATTCCGGCAAGCTCTGAATGAAGAGCCTTATAGCGGTGTTTTTCAAGTAGAAAAGGTGGGTCTGACATGCCCTAAATATAAACGGATCTATGAAACAGTTGAATTTCTTAGACACTGTATGACTACAAACTGTTTTAGTATGTGTTTATTGTGGCCAGAAAATAAACTTTTAGATTTAATTGACATTCAGATGTAACAGATTGCCTATTTCCTCCAAAGGTTCACTCAACTTCCACTTGCTAAACTAGACATATTTCTATTGCCATGTTTGGTCTTATAAGGATCATATTTCATTGTCCATGGGAAAAAGTCAGAAGGCCCTTTGCTTCATCCTGTAGATGACGGAGCAAAACAGTTTCCTAATAGATTAAAATGAGAATATTCATACTATTGTGTTTTCCCAAAAATAAGACAGGGTCTTATTTTCTTTTGACCCCCGAATTGGCCTTATTTTCAGAGAGGTCTTATTATTTTTGAGGTAAAGGAGGCGGCGACCATGGTCACCTCATGGCTGCTGCTGTGTTGCAATATTTTTGGGAAGGGCTTATTTTTGGGGGAGGTCATATTATCAGGGAAATAGGATAGCTATTATTTTAGAGCATGCACTCCAAAGCCCGATTGGGCTTATTATCTGGGGAGGTCATATTATCAGGGAAATAGGATAGCTACACATCCAAGTGGGAAGGTAGGCTTCAGTCACATTTTACAAGGCATGAAAGTGCCACACTTGACAGCATACAATTAAATTCTCTCCCCTACGGAAAACAGAATCTGGTGAATTCAGAATTCAGGTTGAATTCAGGAGCATGGCTGATTTATAGTTAACACGTACAGACTTGTTTGTCTAGACGTTTCTTTATAGAAGATCCAACTATCATTAATTTTATGCTGCATATAAAGAAATCAAACTTTTGAAAATCTTCTAAAGCAGCTATCCGTAAGTGCTCAAATGTTTGGAACCATTAAGTTAAAATGCTGGTGCAAATCTCCAAATTCATATGTTCTGTTATCCTAGGGCTCTTTAAGAGCAACTATTTAAAAAGAACCATTATCAATACAATGAGATTCCAGAGATCCTATGTCTTGAGATGAAGGGAAAATATGAATAATTATTTATTAATTATTTATTAATTAATTATTAGACTGCCATATTGTTGTAGTTGAGACATTAGGCTAGAAATGAAGAGTATGATTTTTATTTGCATCTTAGGCGTGAAACCAGCTGGGTGACCTTGGACCAGTTGATCTCTCTTATCCCTGGAAAGCAGGTAATGGGAAACCACTACTGAAATCTTAACAGTGTCCAGGAGCCACCACTGATTAGAAAACATAAAGGAAAACCCCAAAATAATTATAAATTAAATATTGTCAGAGAAATTTCAACTGATAATTCTGATTCAGTGGATATAATGTGGTGTTTTTATCCTGAATAATGGTTGAAGAAAACCAGGGCAACATATGAAAGCTGTAACCCTAAACAAATATTTCACTACTCAGTGTCAGCAAGCAAAGATTTGTTTTCTTGGGGGGGGGGGAATCAAAACAACACTGTGAGAGTTTTCCCCCATTAATTTCCTTTTTATTTAACCTAAAATCTATTCCAAAAATCGTTAATAGTTCATTGGATGACATTCAAACATATTCCCCATCCCATTCATATTTTTTTTAAAAAAAATAATCTCTTCTTCCCTGACTTAACTCAAAGAATATCATTTTTTTCTTCTCACAAAAATCCATATTTTATTCACTTGCTGCAAGTTTATTCTCAAAATAAACAAGTTTGACTTGTCCTTTAGTTTATTTATATGGCTGCCCACTTCCATTTAACCTTTAATTGACTTCACGACATGCTGTTCCTTTATGAACCTGATGGTAGGATAGTAGAGGTTTTTCTCCTTCCTTGGCTTAGCAGGAATGACCTTTAGCTGACATATTTCCTCTTCAACATTTCCTGCTATTGCATTACTGAAGCCATTTACAACATTTAAATATAAAAATGGCCAGTCAGATTCCCTTGTGGTTTTGTTTTTTTTTTGGTATCTTGTGGGGTTTCTTCTCCCTAGGTACAGGAACAACCTTCTTCTAGATTTATTCTGAAGGTTGGATTTAAATTGACACATCGGGTTTAGGAAAACACTACCTGGGAAATTTGGCATGCTTCATTGCTGACCAGATTAAAAAATGGGCAGTCTGCAAACCAGTAATTCCAGATGATTTTTAAATACATATATTATTAATTAATCTTTCAATTTCAGTTTGAAGAACATAGATTTTTTTATATGATATGATACTAGAGGGAGTTCTGCACAATGAGAAGTTTCCTATAACTCAGCAAGTATAGAGCTATTTACATGAAGGCTTCCTCAACAGATACAAGATATAATGGGTTTACTCTTATAATTAGAAAATCTGTCCTTTAAAAGAGGTCAGGTTTTCTCTTAGTCATTCAGTAGGTGAATATGGCTCCATCTTTCCTGGACTATTGTCTGGGATGAAATGATCTAAATAATGCCTCACTAGCGGAGCCAATGTGCATTTTTCAGAGGAAACCGAGCCAATCAGGAAGCAAGGAAGATTCAGATGGAGCTTCTGCCTCCAAGGTTGAGCTATCTTGAGATGATAATAGGTAGGACAGCCACAGTAGGGCATTGCATTAAGAACACGTCTGCCTTGTTTTACTTTCTGTCCAGAGCGCTGTCTTTTGGATTTTCAGCCATCCTGCCTATTGTTTTAATTTCTGATACTTTCCTACATATCAAAATTAACTAATATATGCTTTTATAAGAAATGTATCATTCAAAACTCAGAATCTGACCATTCCTGGGATGCCACCCCTAAGGCCATCCATCAGTTGGTCAGTTTTTCCCATCCAAAGCTGGAGACTCCGACCATAGGGAGGGAAACATGATAGCAGTTCCATCTTTCTCACTTCCCATCTGCTTTCTGGCTTGTTTTTTTTTTACAAGAAATGATGTTAGGAATCCCATTCATTTAATTAATAAATATTTTTGATAATATGTGCCATAATTTATCCATCTAATGTCTCATAGAATGTCTATACCTCTTTCCTATTGTTATGCCTAATTTTATAACTTCAAGCACAGGAAGTGTGGTTTCTCTGATACATTTTAGTTGAGATTTCTTCAGGTGTGATTTGAGAGGTGAGCCAAGGGATTCTCTGAGATCCCTCGGCTGATGGTTGCCACAGATGGATAATTATTATTCATCATTATATTAGGACTATTGCTTCAGGCCCACTTCATTTTCATTGGTGTTGTAATAAGGCTTTTAGAAGTACAGTCAGAAATTAAAAACTGACCCATGCTAATACTAGTTTAAATTCTGACATTAGCTGATACACTGCATAGAATAAAAAGCATTGTCCCCAGATAAACAATGCAAGAGCTTGAGGTGGAAAAAAAATCTAAGTGGGTCTTAGTGCTTCCTGAGCTGGTTGTTTTCTTGCAGCTGTTTCACCACCCAAACTAGGCAACACCATCAGTGCTAGTCCAGATAGCGAAATGTGTAAACCGAACATCATCTCTATGCTACTAGGATTACAGCTTTATTTTAGAGGAGGTTTCAATTTATTCCTTCACAAAATGTTTTTATTGGTGTCGAGTCATTTTCTCTCAAGTTCATTTTGCTTTCTGATTCAGTTGTTTTAGTTAGTGTACTTTCTAATCTCAAAATGTCCTTATGAGAATCTCCTGTGTGAGTGTGCCTTTGAGTCAATGTTGACTCCTAGAGCATATTTCTGAGTTGTCCATTTAACCTTCCCAAATTGCCTTTTTTACTTTAACTGGAACTGATTGCCCCTTTCCCCAATACTCTTTTGACTTTAACAGTCATTTGGCACATAGAATTTGATATGGTCATTGACCAAAATAAAATGATTTGCTTTGAACATGCTGTATATTGGATCAGCAAAACTTCAAAGTGGAAGATTCAATAGTCCTCCATGGATACGTTTGCTGAATTTCATCAAAAAGTTTACAAATAGCAAAGGCTGGTGTTGGAACAAGAATACATGCAAAATAGAAAAGGAAATGTTATTCCTAAAATAAATTATTTATAACACATGACCATCAAATAGGAAAATATAATTTTGATTTATTGCAGTCTCTTCAGCATAGTGATAAAACTTCTATATTAATTCTGTTAACTATAACAGATCTATAGCACCTAGAACTGTTGTTTCTAAAGATGCAGAGGTTGCTTTTGGCAGTTTTTTTTTCTGACTTGTATGCTATATCATATTATACTTTTTTGAAAGAAAGATTTCGCCTTTAGTAATAGCCATAAGGGTTGAGAATCTGTGAAAAGTCGGATTGCTGAAGACTTTTTTTTTCCAAACGTTCACTTAAGGCTTTCACTTGAGTTTGAAGTTTGTTTTTTGTTTTTGAAAGTCAAGAGATTCTAATCTTTTGTAGGTTGGAAAATAATTTCCTTTTTTCTATAATTCTCCCCCTTCAAAGTAATTAGCTAGCACAGCGTTTTCCCCACCGTAACTCCTACTATCATGTCCAATCATGGCTAGGGTTACTTCCAGAGATGGGTTGCTCCTGGTTTGGCCCGGATCAGGCAAACTGGTAGTGGTGGTGGCGGTGGAAGGCTGTATGTATACTGTATGTGTATATGTCTATGTGTATGTGTATGTGTATGTATACACACACATACACTGTACGTACGTACATACGTACATACGTACATACGTACATACGTACATACATACATATACATATACATATACATATACATATACATATACATATACATATATATATATATATATATATATATATATATATATATATATATATGTTTTTTTTATTTGTGCTGATAAATAAATAAAGGGAGACTAGTATAGATCTATTTCAAGCTATTTAGCTCTCATCAGCTAGCCATACCCTTACTGGGATTTGAACCTGGGCTATATTGCACACTAGGCATACTAGGCAGAGATCTTAGCCATTAGGCCACAGGCTCTTATCCGTTTATCAGCGAAGCCAGGGTGAAAGGTATCTATTAGATTTTTTACAACCCCTGGTAAGCCCCAATTATGGGAGGAAGCTAACTGCTTCCATCATCTGTCCTTCGGCTCGTCACAAGAGTCCATCACGACAGAAACCCAATATTTTTACTGTTGCCTTTGTTATATTGGGGCTTACCAGGGGTTGTAAAAAATCTAATATATATATATATATATATATATATATATATATATATATATATGTATATGTATATGTATATGTATATGTATATGTATATGTATATGTATATGTATATGTATATGTATATGTATATGTATATGTATATGTATATGTACGTATGTACGTATGTACGTATGTACGTATGTACGTATGTACGTACGTACAGTGTATGTGTGTGTATACATACACATACACATACACATAGACATATAAATATATAAATATAACAAAATGTAACAAAAAGGCAACAGTAAAAAATATTGGGTTTCTGTCGTGATGGACTCTTGTGACGAGCCTATTGACAGAGAGTGGAAGTGTGACCTTCCTCCCATACTTGGGCATACCAGGGGTTGTGACTTTAAGTATATATATATATATATATATATATATATATATATATATATATATATATATATATATATATATATATATATATATATATATATATATATATATGATAGATATATTGGATAACTGGATAACTGAGAGTGCTAAAAAATGTCCAAAAGAAATAAACGTTTGCTTCATTGCTTATATAAAATTCCTCAAAGGAAGAAAAGGAAGCCACTATACAAAATGTAGTGAAACAGATTGATTCCAGGTTATTTATTTAACCTACATGTTGAATCTCTATTTAGGGAAGTTGGTTTCAAAGAAGATGTATGTGGTTTTAAAATTAGAGGCCCAAACAATTTTATGCTGAATCTACTCTAATAGATAAAGAATGCAAATATCTGGAATATCTAGTTCTTGAGAATCAAGAACAGTTTAAAAAAATGGGGTTAAGTTTAAATATAAAGAAGACAATGACAAGTACAGTGATCAGATTTAGAATAGATGATGATGGTTGATAGTTGCTGCTTTTTATGACAGTCAAGAGCAAAGGAATAAGCAGTAAGGAAGCATGCCACAGACTAACACTTGGTAATGTAACCATGAAGTTTTTGGAAATTATATTTATATGCCATATGGTATGTCTAAGTGCTGTGGTGGCATAGTGGTTACAATGCAGTATTGCAGGTGAATTCTGCTGACTGCTAGCAGTTTGATCCTCAGGTTGACTCAGCATTTCATCCTTCCAAGATTGGTAAAATGAGGACCCAGATTATTGGGAGCAGTATGCTGATTCTGTAAACCACTTAGAGAGAGCTATAAAATACTCTGAAGCAGTGTATAAGTCCAAATGCTATTGCTATTACTATCTGAATCACGAAAGCGGTGGTTTTCTGTATGGAAGGAAAGCTGGAGATTGAAGAAGTGGGATAGAAATAGTATTGATGCTTTTCAACTTTGTTTTTGAAGACTTTTGGGGATTATCAAGGATAGAAAACAAATAATCAGACCATAGCACAAATCAATGCAGAGTAAAAAAAAATACACTCCTGACACCAAAATATTTTTGTAACAATACTCCATGTATTAGAAATACCAAGCAGCAAAGAAAATATGGATAGGTATTAAAGAAAGAAAAGGGATTTATTATTTATTTATTAAGTATATTTATATGCTGCCCAATCCCGAAGGACTCTGGGAGCAGCAAATGCAAGTAAAAGACCACCCAAAATATAGAGTGAATCTCAAGGGTGAGTTGGGGGGGGGAGGAAAAAGCTTTGAGAAATGAAACGGTTATGAGCACAAACCGAATGAAATTAAAATTCTAACTATCTATGATTTTTCACTGTACTGGATGCACCGGATTCCTTCCTAACCCCGGAATATCCCAGAATCTTACTATTCTTCTTCAGGGAATTTTAAAAGAGATTTTAAAAAATGAAACTGTTTCATAAATTCCTCCATGGCTATTAACCTCAAAAGAGAGAGGTCAATTACAGGCATGGTGCTGGTCCAATGGTAACCTGTACAACTTAACTGCTAGAGGTCAGTGTCATATAGATAAATGCAGCAGGCCTGTTTACTTGTTGCTTTTAATATTTCAAAATACTGTATATTGGGAGGAGACCATATTTGTTTTCTTTAAACTTTCTCCTTTCCATTAAATATGGGTTTATCCTTTTAGGTCTTAGAAAGAACTCTTTTGCTAATCATACTAATTCCAGGGTTTTTTTTAATCTGTTTTGTTTTCTCTAAGGAAGCTGGAGTTTTCCAATACTTAGCTGCATCATTGTTTGGAGGTTTCCTCCTCGTTGGGTAGCTCCTAATGAATGGAAGGAAGGTGCCTACAGGGAGGAGATTTGGAAGACTGGTGAAACAAGAACAGCTTAGTTCTAAATGTAGGTGAGACCCTGGTGAAGCAGTCACAGCAGTGTTGTATGAGAAGAACATATCATCCTTCTCCCGTCCTTACCACTTTCTATAGATGGATGATTGAAAGCATCCTGCCATATTGTTTTACTGTTTGGTTTGAAGTATTGCTATTTTGGACAGGAAGCCTATAGAGAGAATGGTAAGGACAGCAGAAAAGGCCCCTGGAAGTTTACTTCCTTCTATCCAAGACATATAAGCAAATGAGCAGAGCTTGACTGGGGTCCTCAGTATTGTCAAGAACGCTTCACATTCTTATCTTATCCGTCTTAAGAAGGAATTTCTGAAAATCCTTTTCAAAAGGGTGCAAGTTACAGTACGATGGTATTCAGAATCTGAAAAGGTGCATGAAAAGAGCGGACAAGGCTTTCGGATTGCAGATCAGATCACTTCCTCTTCAGTAAGTCACGGCATCAATATGTCCCAAGGAAGCATGTGCATGACATTTGGCCATTTTAAAGGAAAAGCTCACTGTCAAAGAGAACCAGAGGTTCTGTTTCATCTAATAATTACACACAGTTAAGATTTTCTATTACCAAGCATTAGGTCTGTTTAAGCTTTGTCTGTAACTTCTAAAGCTGGGCAAATATAAATTACCTGAGGTAAGGAAAACAATTGTTGCCCAGGAAAACCTTCATTATTCAATAGAAATGCTTCCCTTTTGACTTGACCTTAGTACAATAGGGGAGAGCTTAACAGTCTGAGAGATCTTCCATGATCAAAAGAGCAGCACGTGTTTTTTTACAAATATTTCATTGCCATGAACTTTTAATTAGGAAAAACACTCCTTGTCACGTTTTTAGACCTAGTGAGGGAAAAACCTGAAAGGTCAACAAGATAAGATTTGCTGCTAATTCTATTCACTAAAACATGAGCAAAAGACTCTTAACCAGTGTGTGAGTTGAAACTGAAACTTTGGGGTGAAATTTAAATATTTTTAGAAAGTGAGCATAATATAATAGCATTCTCTCTTTTATTATGCTCACATTTATTACTAGTGTACTATATAAATGATTGTAAAAATGATTGTTTTAGATTTCAATAGCACACAAGAAAATACACACACACACACACACACAGAGGTGACAACTGCATAGAGGGGAAAAAAAACTGGAGGCTTCTCTATACCCATTCATTTTGATTTGGCTTTTTAATCAATTGAGATTCTTTGTGCTGACCTCCAAGAAGAGCTGTTTTATAAAAATGGGCAGAATTTGAACTAAAAACTGTGCAGAATACATCAAAATGGCTCGGCTTTTATGAAAAATGATATACTTATGCCTTAATTGAAGAAAGTAAATGATGATATAATTATGCTGTGAAATAATCTAACAATGACACAATGAAGAATTAATATAAGGTCTGGGGATATAATGTATAAGGTTAAGAACTTATTATAATGATATTTCACTGCTGATAAGCAATTCTAATAGGGGAACAAACTGGTATATATAGGCAGCGATGCTTTGTTGAAAAATGAAGGAATAAGATCTCTGTTTGAAGGTATGAAATGCAAGGTTAACAATAAATATAAGTATACTTTCTGGGGGAAAATAATGCTAATGTTAACTGAATATATATTGTAGAATGAAAATGAGACCTTTAGTTATATTAGATGAAATATTTGAGACGGTAAATATTATTTGAAGATGCAGATGTTAAAACACTTGTAACCAAACGACATGCTCCATGTGATGATGATGGGTTTTTTTTTCTTTTTTTCCTCCCCCCCCCCCTTTTTTTTTTAAACCCTAGGTTATTGTGTCGTCTATTAAATATACAACAGAGAGATACGGGATGTGTGTATGGGGGGAAACGTAGTAGGGATGCACCTGTGATCAAATGACATATTGTATGGGATGATGGGGGGGTGTTTTCCCTTTTTTTCCCCTTTTCCCTTTGTTTTTTTTTCTATTGTTATGTGATTATGTTGTCTATGTAATAAAAAATAAAATTATTAAAATAAATGGCTCAGCTTTTTATATTCTGCTTAATAGACTCATAAAGCTATGTTCTCCATCCTGTACAAAAAGCCTGATCCAGTTCTTATGTACCAGGTGAGATAGAACTCAATAGCCAAGAAAGTCAAATAGGATTAGATTCAAGATGGAAAAGTTACTGAGTGTAATGTATGGTAAATAGTTTCATGCTACCGGCAACATTCATTCTGAGAGCAATACAAATTACTTAAGCAAATGGCTAACTCGACTAAAAGGCTTCCTGAAATCTATCTTCCAAATTCATCGGCTAGGCACTAAACTTGTTTGACTGAGACTTGAACTTGGATGTGTAAGGAGTAGAGAACAGAGCTTTAAACTATTGTTTTCTCCGAGGAGCTGGAATCTCTCCATCCAGATACAGAACAGTGGTGGGATTCAAAAAGTTTTACTACCGGTTCTGTGGTGTGGCTTGGTGGGCATGGCTTGGTGGGCATGGCAGGGCAAGGATACTGTAAAAACTCCACTCCCACCCCACTCCAGGGGAAGGTTACTGTTTCCTCTCAATCAGCTGGGACTCGGGAGGCAGATAATAAATTGGGGCCAGGCCAGTTAGAGGTGATATTTACCAGTTCTCCAAACTACTTAAAATTTTCACTACCAGTTCTCCAGAACTGGTCAGAACCTGCTGAATCCCACCTCTGATGCAGAATAACACACTGTGCAATATCTGCTCTTCCTGTTTTAGGCCTAACTATAATGACAGACTTGGGTGATCATAGTGATGTCTGTAATTTTTCCATGAATTATTCAGCCATTTATATAAATTAATTTGAATAGCTGCTATGTTTAAACTCGGGTCATCAGTTAAATGCTCAATCCATATGGAATAATTATATTGGTGTATTGTACCTTTCTCCAAAACAAATTGTAGAACAGAAATATAACAGACAGTTGGAACTACAGGTTGGAATTTTCACACAGTTGTGAAATTCACTGTATAGTGTTGGACTTGTAGCTCTCTTTCAGCGTAACAACTCACAGATTGCTATGAGAAAAATATGTCTGAGAGAGCCGTGCGCAGCATATTGAGTTTCTTGATTCATTGACAAAATGTAGATGCAATAATTCAGTGTATCCTTCTATTTTAAATTTGCTTGCATTTTTTCAATGTTCTAGCCTCCTAATTCAGTTTTAATCAATACAGTGGGGATTGTCATACTGAATTTAGCCACCTGATTCTCAGATTTAATTTACTTGCTTTAACATAGAAATGAATCAAAATGACTAACATTTTGCATTATTTTTTGGCAGTGTTGAAAGAAACACTTTGTTGCTTACTAAATGAGGTTGCCCTTGGTCGGGCCTTTGTATTCTCAGTATCTAATTGGTTGTACTGCATTGTGGTGGTGTTACTATTCCTTTGAGACGGATTTTGAAATAATTTGTGAGACTAATCCAGATTAAGAAGAGAAGCCCAAAGGAGTTATAGATATAGGATATAATTATAATGCCAGTACAATCCTTCCTACCCAAACGATTGTTAATTGCTATCAATTTGCCTTTGGATGCTCGCAGGCATGTCTTTGTGAACACACCTGCTCAGAAATATTTGTCAGTAGCAACCTTGTCATCAAGATAACTAATGATAATCCTTTCACATTGTGTGATTCAACATCTGGCACATTTACATGGGGAAAATGTCATTATAATTTTTTTACAATGATGTTGTCCCTCAAATCAGTCTTCTTCTTTAGAACAGTGGCATTTCTCAAATAGCTAGAATTGATAGTTAATGTGATGAGGATATCACTGTGGAGAAGGAGGAGGAGAAAGAGAAATGGGGAAGAAGGAGAAGGAAGGGAAAGGGGAAGGGAAGAATGTACAATGCAAAGCAGTTTTCTGGAGCTTTACATTTGGTGTTTTAATAATGACATCATTCCACTAGCATCGAGAAAAGAGTGGGACAATCCTTCAGCAAATTGTAGGACTGGATCAGTCAAACCCATGGCATCATGTTGTCATTACATGACACATTGTGACTTTTCCCCCCTTTGCTAAACAGGGGGTGGGCGTGGCCAGCACATGATGCATCTGGCCCATGGACCCTGAGTTTGACACCCCTGGGCTAGATGCTAGCGCCATTTCTTAAATATGCCCTAAGGCAGGGCTGCCATGGGCAGAATGCCCTGTATGCTGACCATGCCCGTGCCTGGTTTGGCAAAGGGGGGAAAATCCCAATATGTCATGTGATGCTGCCATGATGTTGTGAGTTTGACACCCCTGCCCTAGAGCAATGGCTTTGAAAAGATTCACTAATGAGCTCACTCCGTTACTTTATTATACAACATATTATTTTATTGTATTATATCATTATTATCTATATAATGAGGGGGGGGATTGCTGCCGGCATTACTGCCAGTTCGCAACCACATGTGCACCAGATGTGTGCTGTGTGCACACAGGCGGTTCAATGTAAATTGTTCTGCGTGCATGTGCAGAACAATTTATAGTGAACTGTGCACACACAGTCACTAAAATCCAAAACGAAGGCCAAGGGGCAGCGAGGGAACCGGTTCGGGGGCGTGGCATGCCAGTTGTGTGACCCAGGCCTGAATTCCACCACCGGTTCAGCCGAACCAGCAGCCACCCACCTCCTCTGTATATAATGTTCCATGGAAATCAAAATCAGGTTCTCCTTTTACTTGCATGATATCTATAACTGAGCATTAAGAAACACATAAAGCCCCTTTTATGTACACTAAGAATACAAAGAATAAAAAGGGCCTGGGGTGCTGAGGGCATCAGCAGTAAGGACAAACCGCCTGGCCTTCAAGTCTTATTCAGGTGTTCTTTGGGCACAGGGAAGAAGATTCACGTGGATTCACTTTTGTGTTGGAGGAATGCAAGAGAGTTCAAATGTTCTATTTTGGTTTATACATTTTTGCCATTAGATGAGTCGCTTAAAAAAAAGATGAAATGAAAAAAAAGGCCATTTTGACACTGGAGTGATCATATCATTTAAATGTGCATGGAAATCTTCATGGAGAATAACCTCTACGGCTGAACATTGACCTTAGAATTTCATTTTGCACATCTGTGTATCTAACAAATTTTAAATGCACATATGGATGAGTTTGCTACTGATGGGAATTTTTAAATGTGTCAAAACTGCCCTGAAAATGTCAGTGATGCTAAATTTCTCAATACATGCATTGACCATAATTAGGCCTCTTAAACTGGCTCTTGCAATAGACCACATAAAATTATCCATTTATGAATACCCTGCACTGTGCCCCCACTCAACAAAAATGGTGCTAGAATTACCCTTATGCACAAAGTAGTTTTAATTAAGAGAGTGAACTCTTTAAATGTCTCTTCTTTGGCTGAATTTTAAACTCACATAGTGGAGAGTAAATCCTAGTGAACTTATTCTAAGAAAAATGCACATAAAAGCATGCTGCAGACTTATTTAATGGGAAAAATAATGAACTGTAGCTGAATTTTCTTGCATCTAGTTGGACAAAAGGAGAAAAAAATCAATGTGTAAAAATGGCAGTCAGATATTTCTTAAGATTTCTGCCCTTGATTGACTATCGATTTTTAAAGTTCATCCAATTTCTTATTATTGTGTGAATATTGACAAAAGAAAACAAAAAAGTGGAAAACATAGATGGAAGATAATAACTGTAGCAAAGTATTTTGTATTTATTCCTTCTTCTATAATGATTTTTATTTTATTATGGTTGGATTTAGAGGACTGCTTCAATTCCATCACCTCAAATCATATTTTGGTGGTTCTATGATTCTTTTTGGATTCAAAATTCTAATAAAATAGGATGCTTGTATCTCAGAAAAATCAATTAACAAGGAGAAGGAAGAGTAAAGCTATTCTTAAATGCACATAGACAGGTGAAGAGAACACTGAATTTTTACACAGGACCCGTCTTTTCAACTTGGAACCCAGAAAATGAGGATGAAAATTGAAACATTAAAATAATGCACTTCATTTATTTATTTGTCTGTCCATCCATTATATTTGTATAGCCAGAGACTCTCGTGGTCATCGGGTATTATCTGGCCAAGACAAGAGGAATACTAAAAGTTCTCCCAATAGTGGGTCACATTGCCACTGCTCTGACAAGAAAACCAAATCTGGTACGTGGTCATTGTTTTGTATGAGCTCTGGATGAGATAGGTCCATACCTAACATAGTAGTACCATGAGCTACTGAACTGCCTCAGATTGTATGGCTACTAAAGGCAGAGGGAAGTCTACCAGCACCCTAAGTCTAGAAATCTCCACCACTAACCCAGCAGTCTCCCAACAATGGAGACAAGCAGCTTAGGCAACAGAGAAACCGGTACCATAGCAATAATCCCAAATTATCCCTACCACCCAACTTAATGAACAGGGCCTCTCATCTGGCAATCTGGGGTGCAGGGCCCCTGAAACCTTTAACTGACTCCCAGATGACAATTGTCACATCACACCCCCCCCTGCTCTGAGATTTCAGCTGGACATATTTGGAAAAGGGGAATCCTACCTTCTAGTCCCAGTCAGGTCTCAATAATACATAAGTGGTCATCCCTCACACCTGTAAATAAATCACATACAAGAGAGGCTTTATTACAAACCAAGCTGGCAGTCAGTTACAACAAACGTAAGCCAGGATTCTGAGGGTCTGCTGAGTGAGCACAGAGGTTGAGTTCAAAGTACCGGAACATGGAAAGAGTATACTGTATCCATGTCCCAGTACTTTGAACTCAACCTCTGTGCTATATGACACCAGGCTTGCATTCTCTAAGGATGGTCCACTTCCAGTCTCCCACCATATCTCCCAATCTCCATCACTATAGATGTTCAGATCCACCTCGGCTTCCTGAGGCCCCAACGTCACCTGCACCTGTTCCCTCTGGTTTCTAAGGTTGATGATTTGCTCAGTGTCATCCATCCTGGAGAGGGGAAGCTAATTCCTCTGCAGAGCACTTCAGCTTCAGCTTTCAGTGCTGTACAAGAGGCATTAACAATCACTTCCTCACTCCACAAGAGAAGAGATCTGCAGTGAAAAGTACATCTGCAAGAAGGCTTCTGTAATACCAACAGCCCAGATAACTCTACCACCACCACCACCATCACTCACATGCCTGGCTGCATTAGACCAGATTTTAATCCAAATTGGTCAGCCAGTATTCATCAAACAACCCAGGATGACCCTATCCTCCAGCAGTCCATGGAAAGACCCAGATAGGTCCATGGGACACATGTCTTCATACCAGTGGTGGGTTCCGGATCCCGTTGCAACTGGCATCCTCCACATGAACGTGTGCCTTCCAGCGACGCCTCCACAAGCCTCTGCGATGTTCCAGCTGCTCGGTGGAGCATTGCGCAGGCGCTGTATGGAGCTCAGGCGGACAGGTGGGCTCTCTGGAGCACCATGCTGGAACAGTTCCCAGTGCTCCGGGCAGGCTCCGGTACGCCCATATCAGGGCGTCCCATCTGAAACCCACCACTGATTCATACTCTTCAAAGCAGGACAACTATAAAGTAAAAAAAAAAAAAAAGTACCCTGCCGCTACTTATGCCATCTTTTTCTCTCCTGGATAATATACATACCATATTTTTCAGAGTGTAAGGCGCACCTTTTTTGCTCAAAAAAGAGGATAAAAATCTGGGTTATACATCAAATGCAGCATTTTTTTGTCTCCTGAAATCCCCTCCCCTTCACCAAAATGGCCATGCGTAGTCTTATGGAGGTTTTCAGAGGGCTGGGGAGGGCAGAAATGAGCAAAAAATGTGCCATTTCTGCCCTCCCAGCCCCCGTGCATGCAATTTTTTGACAAAAAAACATTGCTCTTTCCCCCCACCCCACCCCCCTGTCAGCCCTTAGGCTGCCATCTGTGACACCCTCAGGAGCACTCTTCAAGCCCCCCAAGGCTATTCATGCTCTTTATTTGAAAAAAAACTGGCCCTTTTTCACAAAAAAACGGGGCATTTTGGGGAGGTTTGCAGAGTGCAAAACCTTTTTCTCCCCCCTTTCGGAAAGCTCTTTAGTTAGAGTGATTGATGAGAATTACATTGATTAAGTGCTGTGCCAGCAGAAACAGATCTTAAGTGCTATAAATTGTCAGATTTCCTTCTCCAGCACATGGATAAATACACCTGGAAACATTTACCTACCTACCTACCTACCTACTCTCTCTCCACACCTACCTACTATATTTTTCTTTTTCTCTACCTACCTACCTACTGTATTTCTCTCTCTCTCTCCCTCCCTCTCTCTCTCTCTCCCTACCTATATTTCTCTCTCTCTCTCTCCCTACCTATTATATTTCTCTCTCTCTCTCTCCCTACCTACTGTATTTATTTCTCTCTCCCCCCCTCTACCTACCTACCTTCTCTCTCTCTCTCTCCTTACCTACTTACTGTATTTATCTCTCTCTCCCTTCCTCTCCCTCTATCTACCTACCTACTTTTTTAATTTGCCTCTTCAAAACCTTGGTGCGTCTTATGCTCCAGTGTGTCTTATACTCTGAAAAATATGGTATATATCTAAAATTATTAGTTCTAAACCTTGACTAAATATATTCATTTATTTATCATTTCAACTGCAATTGCTGCACCAAAAAGGTCCCAGGTTACAAATATACTGAAGTACATATTCCCCATCACACATGGAAAAAGCACATGACACTGCAAGGTTTCAGTCTGTGGCCAATTGTAACTTTGTATACGTAGAAAGCAGCTAGTGACTATGGCTGATTTCCAAGAGAGTTAAGCAGGTTCACACCTTATTACCAGAAAAATCAATAATTTAGACTGGTAAGTCAAACAGCTACAGGCAAACCAGATCAGTACTGATGTAAGAAAACTATTATGTCAATAGCCACTAGAAGTCAAACAGGACTTGAGGCAATCTAAGGTTTATGGAGAAAGCTCATGCTGAAAAATTCAGCCTTTTTTCACTGCTCAGTTAGGAGGTGGAGATTCTTTTAATACTCATCTATGTAAAAGTAGAAAAGTTTAATTACTTTATGGCCCTGCATTCACTTTTAGATTTAGTCCTTCCAATGCCCCGCTAACAGCCTTTTTCCCCTCTCTGTTATGGCAGCTATGGAGTAATATAAAGGAATATTCCAAAGCTCAGGTTTTTTTACTTTGCCACCAAAAAACATTTGCAATGGCTTGGAGAGAAGACATTTAATAAGGGTTCTTCAAATACAAGCAACTCCATTTGCCACCTGGTTTCCTATGTGAACCTGTCCTGTTGTGACAAAAAATACGTTAATAGCCAACCACTTCTACTACAGCAGATGAGCAAGGAGGAAGTCGTATGAACATTAATGTTTATTATCAAGCTTTTCAGCAGTATAATAGCTAAAGTGGTTTCTGCTTTAAAACTCTCCACAGCCAGCTGGAGAATCAGAAAATGTGTATGAAGCTTTAATTAACTGTAAAAGCTGAAGTGAACTGCATCTTATGATACCTGGGGATTTTAATGAAGAATGTACATATGTTCTTCTTGCTAGTTGAGGATGAGCTACATTTGAAGGGATTATGTCCCCTGAGGTTCCAGGGCAAGAGACGGGAGAGAAGAATTTTAAAGGCCTCCAAGTAAACTTTTGCTAATGGACTGCCCTTTCCAAGGAACAGTTTATTAACTAAGTTATCGTTGAGTTGAATTACTGAAGACATTAAAGGCATGGTGTGAATTTTTACATGAGGATTTGTCAGACTCTAATCTTGAGTTTTGCATTTGGCCAAAGCATGATAGAGGAAAAGGTTATCATTTTTACATCCCCTCCCCCCTCTTCCCCAAATGAAGCAGGAGGAAGGCTTCAGTAAAGAAATAAAGACAACACATACACTTTCCTATTGACTGCCTTCAATTCAAGCCTTGGGGCCATAGATTTAAACTCTGCTTCTTTCATGTTAGGCAATATCAAGAGTTTTACTTTTCTATAAAGGAAGGATGGTTGTGGTGCATAATAGAATTCCTAGCTCAATGAAGAACTACAGTTAAGAGGTAAGATACAGTGAACATTTCAAAATAGATAAGGTTTCCAGTTGGATTGAATTGCTCTGTTTAGATGGCTCTGAGAGGAGCAGGATTTTATATGCAAATGCACCCTTTTCTATAAGTAGAAACCACTCCTAATTTCTGAGTTTGAAATGCTCCAAGCTTCAAACAAAACACATTTCTTTCAGTGTTTACACTAATGGAGTTCTTCCTCTTGAAAAAAAAAATCTATGTGTGAACTCAAAACTGTGCTCAGTGTTACTTTCTGCATATTTTAGTTACGAAAAAGGGATCATCTTATGTCCCCAGAATATGCTTATGGCACAAAAATGGGCAAATTTTTCAGGTAGAATATTCCTATGTCTTTATTGTCATGGAATCTTCAAACGTTAGCAAAACTCCTTCATAGAAAGATGTTGTTTTCTTGACTAAAAGGTAGTATCAAACAAATTCTCTTTGTAGGGATGCCAAATGAGCAATTTAGCATTGGGCTGATAACATTTCTATTTGGTAGACATAATACCAAGATCTTTTCAGAATTAAAAGCAAATATACTTTTTTGTGTGAAAGACATGGTAACAATGCCATTGTGGGATCATCCCACTAACTGGATATGAAGGTATCCCACTGTTTTTAGAAGACGTGGGATTATGATGGAGCTTTTGTCTTACGTATGTTAGCCATTCAAGGTAGATTAGACTAGGAAACTGATGCCATGTACTGTAGTTCAGTACTACTTTTATTTTAAAGCTATAGTAACAGAACCTTGAAAATCTGAACGCATTTCTTCACTCCATCCTATATTTTTATGTGAACTAGGAAGAAGCCTGTCTGATAATGTTCACTGAAGTTGTTTTCTTGATCTTGATTCAGGCCCTTTTTATCTACTTCTTTGACACTGACTCTTCCTTCAGTCTCTAAAGGCCATTCCCTCTTCCCTCTACACATCTCCATCCCATTGAAGAGACAACCTCAAACTGTCCTTAACTGTTCTGGAACATGATGAATGACACCAGGCCCACACTCACAAGAGCCACACAGAATATCACCACCAAACATCCACAAAGAAAACAGACAAAAACACAAACTGATGAAGAGGCACGACCGAGGACCAGAAGCCAGACTGCAAATGCACAATTAGCCTCTTTAAACCCCTCCTATCCTTACATGAAACACAAACCCCCAACCAATCAGAACATGCCTCCACCCAATCAGGACACAGCCAAGCTCCTACCCAATCAGTTCAAACCCCCACTGGCAGTTAAAAGGGAGAAACAGCCGAGATCTCACATTGCTCCTGGAAGCACCAAGCCTGAAGTAGCCTGAAGATGACGAATGAGACTTCGTCAAAACGTCACCAAAGACATCTCCAATTTTACGCGGGAGAAAACCCGAACAACTAGAGACCTACATATATATATATGCATTTGACTTTTTATTAAATACTGTTTGTGTTTATATAATGTTTCTGAAAAATATAAGCAAAGGGAAGGCCACTTGACCTCTTTTTGACCTGTTAAAATGATGTTTATGTTTACAAAATATGTATGAAAAAGAGAAACAAAAGTATGTACTATATTATGGAAAGTTCTTGTAGCATGGGGAAACATCTGGCCCTTTAAATCCCAAGCCAGCCTGAGACCCCGGACCCCTGAGAGCCAGTAGAAGAAAAGAAGGGACAGGAAGAATTTTGAGTTGGATGAATGAGAAGTTGCCTCAGATAAGGTAGTTTAGTTTTAGTATCTGTTAATGTTTTCCCCTCTTTTTGTATTTTATCTTTTTAACTTTGTGTTGTATGTGGAACCTATCTCTTTGGTTGGCTTTAATAAAGTTGATTTATGTTTTAATCTTGGAATTGACCTCCTATCTGCCTTCTCAGGTTTGTTGAGCTATAGACCCTAAAGTTTTTATTTAGTTTCTTCTTCTGTCTTTAGACAGAACCTGGTTAGGGGTAAATCATTCTGCTTTATAGAGAATTTTAACGCTCATGAATGTTTCTTTTTAAAAGAGGTAGAATAAAAAGAAGAGTCTTCCAACTCACATGCAGTACCCCAATCCAGATCAGGCTATCAGGTTGTTGTTTTATAATGACATACCTCAAAATCAAAAGTAAGGCATTATGTCATCTTATCTATCATCTATTTTTCCCTGAATAAAATTAAAATAGAGAAAATAATCCATCTCACTTTTAATGAGTTCTGTGATAGGCAATCCAATCCCTATCGGGTTTATCCTGCTTCAACAATGGTTAATGATGATGAGAGTTACAGTATAGACCAATAACATTGGTGAATTTGAAAATCACGGGCTTCTTAGTTGGTTTGATTACTTTCAAGTGAGAATATAAAGTTGTATATTAGGATATTAATACAGTAAACACTCTTCACTATAATTGAAGGTTGATAACCCAATTTCCTGTTCAGACAAAAAAGACAATGAGGTTCAGAATCAATTATTTTGTCTCCAAAGAGAAGTCATGTTTATATACCATTTATCTCCACTTTATGAATCATGAGAGATTTTGCACACATCCAAGTTGAATATATTAAAGAATACACACAGACACACAACAAAAGCCTAGGATTTATGCTACTAGAGTTATTCTACATCTGATCCTGATCATTTCAAGAGTCAACATATTCAAACATAGCTGGCTTGTCACAAATTGTTTCCCATTCACTTTTAGAAACATGATGGAAAGGCCAAAGGTAAAAAGTACATGGTGTGAATGAGACTGAATATGAATTGGGATGTTTCAGGCGGAGAGATAAGCAGAGAGAACAAGAAAAGGGGTTTTGTTTTGATTTCTATGAAAAGGGCCAACAGGCACTGCAATATACAAATAAATAAAATCAAATTGTGTGCTAAACTATATCCACTGTTTCACTTTTATCCTCTATATTTTGTATTTGGATTAATATCATCTGATACTTAGACAATAAACTCGACCTTGGGTAGAACAAGTATTGGAATGGTAATCATACATTTGCATTATTGTTAATCCTCTCTTTTTTATGCTGAAGCCAATGCAAAATGTCTACACAAGCCCAATACCTAAAAAATTTACTTTGTTACCCTTGCAACTGAAGAATTAAAAAAATGAATTAAGTAATTTCTTGAGGACTCTATTTCTTGAAGAAATATTACTCTATTACAGTATATTACAGTAATATAATTTAGTTATATAGAAGAGTACTTTAGAGTTACTAATTCAGATGAAACACTGTCTTTGGCTTTTACAAGTTAATCATTGATATTCTAGTGGATATCATAAATCCCTTGATATAAAGTGGTCAATTTTTATTCCAACATATAAATGAAATCATTTTCCCTTTGGGCTTGATCCAGCCAAAGTTCAGTGCTTAAAGCTTCCTTGACTTAAAATACATGTTTGATTTTCTCAGATAAATCATTGAGACTTAAAAGGCCTTAATGCTGGGCTGATTATGCCCCCTTAGGTTTTAGAATCAATGAGCACATGATCATAATGCATTAGCAGTGAAAAAATATCCTTAATTTCAGCCTTTGGCTTATGGCACTGGTACTATTAAATGAATGCCAAAGGGAAAAAATGAGCAGAAACTCATAGAATAAAATATATTTGTTCCTTTATTAGGCTTCTCATTAATATGGTTATAGTTTTATTATTATTGCACTGGTATTGAAAACAGTTCTACTTTTATTGACCTTTTTCTGAAATAAGGGGATGGCTATAAAAACTAGAAGCATGTTATTACTGAGTTGGAAGGATCCATTAAAGCCAATGATTCCCTTTCATTGCACAGCTTAACCAGTGAAGAATGTTTAGTGCATGTAGAGTTCAAGCTAAAAACTTTATTACTCTATGCCTAAAATTCCACAGGAATCTTCCCTAGTGGCAGTGTTCCCTAGTGGGAAAGGTTAGGTATGGCTCAAAGGCAACAGGAGGCGGGTGACGTACCTTTTGTGTTTACTTAATGGGTCCTGCTGGAGCCCTCTTCTTCACTGGGACAGTGGCTTTCAAACATTATCCAGAAAGACTGATTGCTATACACCAGGGGTGTCAGCCTCAAGACGTGGGCGCTGGATCCGGCCCACAGGCTGCTAAGATCTGGAAACAGTGAAGGACCAGCTCGTGCTGCTACTGCCAGCAAAAACAGGGCTACCTGCAGCTCCATTTTTGCTGGCAGAATGGAGGCCATCACGGCCAGCACTCCCAAGCTCCGTTTCCACTGGTAGATGTTGCAGGAGGCTGTCATAGGTGGAAACAGCTTGGGAGCCCATTTTTGCTGGCAGGATGCTCAGGCCACCACAGAACCCCCAACACGAAAGATGTCGAGCCGGCCATGCCCAACCCTGGCCACACCCACTCTCTTCTCCCCAAGGTCAAACACAACCCTGATGCAGCCCTCAATGAAATCAAGTTTGATACCCCTACTCTAAACCTTTCTTTTCCCTCTTTTTGAGATAGTGTCAATTTGTTCTTCTCCAATAATTTGACACTTCATCATTTTTTTTTACATTTTCTCAAAAATAACACATAATAGTTTGACCAGACTATCAACCAATGGTGCTATTCTATCTGGTTCGGGTGAACTGGTAGCGCGGTGGCTGTGGGAGTTTCCGCCCACCCACACATGCTCACATTTGCAAACTGGTAGTGAAGATACATTGATTTCACCCCTGCTATAAACTGATTTATTCAGTATCCTTCAGGATAGAATTCATCTACTTCTGGAGATTAACTCATTCAATGTTTCTTGAAGCTTGAATTATATATATATATAAAACTTAATCTTGACCCTTCTTTCTGCCCTTCACAACTTTCTGCTGGAATTTACTTTGAAGTCTTCCCTTCTGTGTAACCTGCTTCCTTGATCCCTTCCTTTTCCCCACCCCATTGAAATTATGTATATTTTCTAGATTGGACAGCTGTCCTCTTTCTAGTACTTAGGTGACATTTTATTGTTGTGAATAGTTAGCAATAGCAATAGCAGTTAGACTTATATACCGCTTCATAGGGCTTTCAGCCCTCTCTAAGCGGTTTACAGAGAGTCAGCATATCTCCCCCAACAACAATCCGGGTCCTCATTTTACCCACCTCGGAAGGATGGAAGGCTGAGTCAACCCTGAGCCGGTGAGATTTGAACCACTGAACTGCTGATCTAGCAGTAGCCTGCAGTGCTGCATTTAACCACTGCGCCACCTTGGCTCCTAGACTTAAATAGGTGGAGATTCTCAGTCATCCAGGTCATGGTTCTCCCAAAGGTGCTTTTTTTAAGAGGCAACTGGTTCTTTCTGATTTTTCTTTGAAGACATTTTATTTCTCATCCAAGAAGTTTCTTCAGAGCTGAAGAAGCTTGTTGGATGAGAAGCAAAAAAAGCCTAGTTGCCTCTTGAAAAAAACACCTTTGGAGTAAGACTTAATGTTATGGGGTGATGTACTTTTTAAAACTCCATTCTTTTTTTCAAAGGCAGTTATGAGCTGTACTTCATGGATAGATTCAATTAAATTTCTAAACAAGAACACAACTGTTGTCCTTCCTATAAATTCAGTCATTTGTATTGTTTGTGGTGCTGAGAAGGGTATTCTCAGTCGGGTAGTCTTCCTTTGTTATATCTCCTGTCTGCCACTTAAAAGGAACCCTTAATCTTTTGATTTGCTCTACTAGAAATTTATTATCCCTGCCTTCAGTGCTGAGATGTTTTCTAGGTTTCTGAATGAAATATTTCAGTTCTGGATTTAGTGGTTTATGAAGTGTTAAGATATTTCATCTATTACCAAATCCTCTTGTATGTCATGGATTTTCTGAACATCTTGGTTTGATTGAAATTCTACAGGCACAGAACTTAGAGGTCTCTATCTGTTTAAAGCACAAAAGAAAAAAAAACTGTACCAGAATCTTGTATTATCTCATTATTATACTTTCTAGAAGTATTCATTGTAGATATTGTGATATTTGGTATTCCATGCCTTTTTCTCCTAAAAAAATAATAATAAAGCATAACATGGTTTCTTTTCCTTTTTTGCACTGAAGCTAGCAACTGAAATGTCACCATAATGTAATGTTTGAAGTTGGGAATAAACAGCTGCTCAAGAATGTAAAACTAATTGTTCAGAACACTAACATTAATTAGTAGGACAATTGCAATGAATTCCATAAGATATTCTGGTCATGTCCATGCTAATGTGAATCTAAAATCCATAAAGTTGTTGCTAAAAAAAGAAAAAAAGATCACAGCAAATATTCAAACACAATTGGTATGCATATATGTGTGCATGTGTGTCAAAACCTATAGGGGAAGTTTGTAACATTTATTCCATAAACATGAAATTGTTACTTCAAGAATGTACTGAAGGCTAATCCTTTCAGGAGGCCACCTACAAGACCTGATATCTATCCATATTGTATGAACGTACAATGACATGACAAGCATACAAGAAAAGACATGGACTTAATAGATCCATAGCAAGCAAAACGCTGAAGGAGTTAGATTCCTCAAAGAAAAGCTTTATTGCAAATATCATATTGGCACATATCTGATGAAAACCGGCTCTGAAGGGTCCCTCGGTTTTCACCTATTTAAAAGTGAAAGATTTCCCCTCAATCCCAAACAATCCGTCGTGTGGCCCAATCAAGACAGCATCCACTAGGCTGGTGACATCACTCCTCCTTTCTCCAGCCGGGTGTGAGAAGGTCCTTGGTTCCCAAGACAAAGTATTTCATTTTGACTATCTCTCATCCCCCCCCCTCCCTATACTTCAGCTCCAGCACTGAAGCTCCAAGGTGGCTTTGATCAGGTCAGCCAAACACTTCGTGGCATTTAATGGGATTCGTTGTTTTTATCATTTGCTGACTGACAACCTGTGGGATCTTCATTACACAGAAAATTTAAAAAAACATGTCATTGAGTCAGACTTTACTTCTGATTACCATGTCTATGCAGTTCTTTTTGGCAAGGGAATGAACAGGCATACTATATATCCAAGTATTAACCGGGGCTCACCATGCCCGGCTTTTGACATCAGCCAGGGTTATTTAAGGAAAACAAAAAGAAACACCATTTAAGGCTCTTCTCTGGATTGCTGAAGAACTTTAGTTTGTTTGGGCTTACACTTTTCAAATTAAAGACAAAACTTACTTTATAAATGTATTACTATAATCATTTGTATTATGCTAGCCTGATGGATGTATATCAATCAGGAAAGCTGACAAGCCATAGAAAAAAATAGAGCTTTAAAAGGCACAAAGCTAAAAATACAATATCTAAATGTGATGATAAATCAGGCAAAAGTAGTCTTTCTGAAAAAAGTATCTTCTCTATTGAGTGAATGCCTTTCTAAAATTAAATGAAAGCAAAAAGGACTCCATTTTATACTTCCAGAACTGAGCTGCAGCCATTCAATATCCATTTTCTTATCCTAGCCAGAATAGTACAGCTGTCAGGGGGACCTTTCCCTCAATTCTTAGGAAACTGCCCAAAGTCAGTTTGAACTGGATGCATCCTGCTCCGTAGCTTACAAAACTAGAACTTATCTAGCTATTTGGAGTTCTTGAAACTTTGCATTGTAAGAAGTAATCACAACCCCCCCCCCTTCTTTCTTTCTATAAAAATATTAGCCATAAGAAAAAGCCTCAGAAAAGCCTCATAAAATCAAGCCGCTAACAGAAACTACCTGAGGCTCATCCCACAGGTGGGTTCCTCCCATTTGGTTCGGCCGAGCCTGTAATGGAATTTAGGCCTGGGTGGCAGAACCGGCAGTGACCCAGGCTGGCCACACCAGTGTGTGCACCTGCGCAGTTCACTGTAAATTGTTCTGTGCATGCGCTTAAAACAATTTACATTGAAATGTGCATGTGCACACAGCGTGTGTCTGTCGCGTGTGTGAAACAAAATGGTAGTAAAACCAGGATCAAGGCACCTCTGGCTCATTCCACAACCCAGTCAGGTGCTTGCAAAAGATACATTGTAGCAAGGTGTGGAAAACGGATGCCACCTAACTAGACGGCCCCATTCATAACAAATAAACACTGGGCAGAAGACAATTCAACGCATAACATTTCAAAACCCTTGCAGCAAAACTTAACGGTGAACAAAAACAGGGTGACAATTGAAATCATCACCCCTCACCCTAAATCCAAAAACAGGACATCACCTTCAGCCACAGTAAGGATTACCCAACACTCTTTTAGAATAGCAAAAGACTCTTAATTAGTCATCAGACAGTTGCTCAGCTGCCCTAGAACTGAACTGCTGAATGTCACTTTGCTTCTGAAATAAAAGCCTCCTTTTGAGAAGATGGCTCCGACTCTTCCACTTCAAATAGCAACAGGGTTCGGGATTTTTTCCTCTTCTTCTCCATGCAATCTCCTGTCAGGAAAAATGAGCCCCCTTTTCCTCCCAATAGCATCATGTGGTCTAATAAAGTTCTCACAGAAAAGCTTTTTCTATATGCTACCACGCTTCTGTAAATCTTACATTTAATTTCAGTGAAATAAACATGTAACTGCTACACCTCCCATTAACTTGAAAAAAGTTATGGAAGGGATAAAGTACAGTTTTCATTGTGATGGCTGAGCTTAATTAAAACTGGCATTCTTATATTAAAAGTAATTACTTACATTTTCCACCAAACCAGATATCCTTATCTTTACAAAAAAATAAGTCACAGCATAAATGAATTCAGACTAATGGGACAGCCAACCTTACTATGAAAATTAATACTCATTGAAGTCAGGCAAACTTAAATCTGAATAGACATTTCTAAGATTTTGTTGCATCCACGACTGACATTCTCTCTTATGCCTATTTTCTTACATATCTTTGCGGCAAAAAAAAATTCCCGGAAGTAAATTCCACTGAGTATTGCAAGTGGCACTTTTAGTGATTCAGAGTATTTGAATGAAAATGAAATTACGAATGCAGCATCTATCAAAGACTCTTCCCTAATCACATTGGGAGCAATGCATAATGGTATCCTCTTTACATGTCCCAGACACACAGAATTGTCTATCACTACTTAACTTCCTCTGTTTCTTTCTCTTTCATATTGGAAAAATAATACAATTTTCAAGTTTTCATATTTTATTCATAGTAGAGTAGTATGTCTTCAGTTAAGTTAAATGACGTGTGTGTGTGTATGTGTGTGTGTGTGTGTGAGAGAGAGAGAGAGGGAGAGGGAGAGGGAGAGAGAGAGAGAGAGACCTTCACTTTAAGCATGGGCAAAAAACTTTCATGCTAGATCAATTTAGCATCACTAAGGATGTAGCTTGGCTTTTTTATAGGCAAATTACAAAACCCTGAAAATACTGTAACTATTTACTAGTTAGCCTTTTCAGGATTCATTTAATTTTCCCTTCTCTTGGGCCATAAAATTTCTCATTAACCATGGAGAATTTTATATGACTAATTAATACTACATCAGATTACTTTTTCTTCTAATATTATTACCATATTAATTAACTAATTACCCTGAGGTTACTAGTGGTAATAAAGCAGAAGCAATACTATAGCCACAATCTGTTTTGCTTACAGCTGAAAAATTCATATATAACATAAGGATGAGTCAGACGTCTTATCTAACCCAAACTAAAAACAGTTAGCTCCTCCAAGAATGAAAATCCCAAACATTATTTTAAAGAAAATACATTAAAATAATTAATAGTGGAAAGAAAGAAATCTAAACAAGTTAGAGCAAAAGTATTCTTATCAAGGATCAAATCAAATCAAATGAAATTAGGATTTGCTTTCTGACAATCTCTACTTACCCCCACAACTGAAATAAGCACTGGGGGAAAATATAAGGTGGAAATATGTTAAGTATCTGCCTTTCCCCTTGCTATATCTGGTAATCTATTTTTCTTCAGTTCCTCCAATTATTCCTCACATTTATGAAAAAATGAAGTTCTGTTTGGTCTTCTCTTTTGCCCTTGGTAACCATTTTCTGTTTTCTTTTTTCCTAATTCAACTTTAGCTACTGCATAAAGAGCAATTGCTTCCTGTCATTTTTTATTTCCTTGTGACCTTATTCATATAGGAATTCATGACTTTCACATCAGAGGTGGGATTCAGCAGGTTCTGATCAGTTCTGGAGAACCAGCAGCAGAAATTTTGAATAGTTCAGAGAACTGATAAATTCCACCTCTGACTGGCCCCGCCCTCAACTATTCTCTGCCTCCTGAGTCCCCGCTGATCAGGAGGAAATGGGGATTTTGCAGTAACCTTCCCCTGGAGTGGGGTGGAAATGGATATTTTATAGCATCCTTCCCCTGCCACGCCCTCCAAGCTATGTCACACCCACCAAGCAATGCCCACAGAACAGTGGTGGGTTCTGGGCTGTATGGCCCAGTACACCTGCACCGATAGCAGACGGCAGCAGTGGCCACCATACCGGTACGGTGGCTCATTTGGCCCGCCCGCATTCCATACCTGTTTTTAAGGCTACCGGGCTAATTGCACATGTGCGCACAGTGTGTGGTGCCTGCACGGCCCCCGATGAGCAGCTGTGTGTCACAGAGCAGTGGAGTCTGCATGTGTGCACACATCAGGTGCATGCATGAAAGGACCACGAGCAGCGTACTGGTAGCGAAGGTAAGAGCAACGCAGCACTGCCACAGAACCAGTAGTAATTTTATTTTGAATCCCACCACTGTTTCACCTCCTCTTGGCCATCAATTCCCTTTGTTTCTCTAACTGAATTTGTGTTGTGTAGGTTAACTGTTAGCACTGTATTCAATTTTTGAAATTGTTTTCAGTTTCTGCAAGATGTTTGTGTTCATGGCAGACACTGCCAGACACTTTCTCAAGCTGGTGGGTAGACTAACTTGCCGCAATTAGAAATGGCAATTATGTAATAAATCATCAAGACAGCAATTAAAAATAAAGATGCAACTTCATAACAGGACTTGTTACTGTTCCTCCTTAAGAATGTATTAATGGAACATAGGAAGGATGTCAAAATATGGAGAATGAAATACAAGAGGCGGCGTCTCTCTTTAAATGAACAGGCTATTTAGAATGTCAATCATTACATCCATGGACTTTACTCTCTTGGCTTTATTGTGGCCCACTACAAGTATTTTGTCTTCTTCAGTGATGAAGCCAACATCTGTGAAGGCAGCTGTGGTAGTGGCAGTAGTGGCAGATAGACCATTGCTGTATCTATGCTCTGCATAGTAACATTCTAATCTATTGCACTCTGTCTTTTCTTTTGATGTAGAGGGTACATGTGTTTGGTCCAAGGCCTCTTCATATTCAACCTTTACATTCCTCTTCATCTTCATCATCAGTCGCCTGCCCTTCATTTTCATCATAAGCCAGCATCGAGATGACTGGAAGACTTCTCTGCTTACATTTACTCAGCCTCCTTTGTCTCTCCTTGTCGTGCTGCTTTTGCCTTTTGCCTAGTCATTTCTGCTTGGGCACATCTGGCAAACCAATCTGGTGCAATCCAAAATAACCAGTCTTGTGTCTCTGACTTTTTTAAAAAAGTAAGTTCTTTCAACGTTATCTTCATCTCCTTAGGGCAGGCAGAGTTAATAATGTGAGCTTCTTTTTGGCAGCCAGAAGGGCAGCTGAATTTGGCACACGGAACAATTTGACATTTGCTGTTGAGGATGTCAGACAGTTTGTCAAGTTTCACAGTAAAAGTCTCTTTGACATCTAGCTTTCCTCTCCCAAGGGAGACGTTTCTGGCTTGATCCCAGCTCTCTTGGATCTTTTTCAAGATTGTCACTTGTGAATTTACAATAGGGGTCACAAAGGAACTGTTCATTCATTCCCACTTTTCAAGCACTTTTGGATATATATCTCTTGCAAGACTGGCTGCTGGGTAGCTTCTAGCATCATCACTACTTTGTTCTCTTAACAGTAGACATATCTGAGAATGTGTCACAGTGTTGGGAGTTCAGACAGCAACAAGTCTCTGCCAATCCCAATTAGGTTGACCATATGAGTGAATGTTCCCAGGCTTATTCTTTTTTTAGAAGCTATTACAGATCAGTTATCACACTCACAGAAAATGAGGCCAGGAGTATTAATACTCTCAGACAAAATAATGTTTAACAAAATGAGAAAAAACTGTGAAATGAAACATACGAAATATTTAAAAAGTTATGATATTTATGTAGTTACTTATCAAACGCATCTAAATTGTATTAAAGTAACCAAAATATATTTACAATCCCTAAGCCATGTCACAACTTTTGAGCACCCTAATGTTTGGAAATTGAAAATTGAGACATCTGAGATGCCCTACCAGTGGTGAGGTAAAGGAGACAGTGAAGGTCGGATGGAGATGGTGGCAGTAGAACATCAGTGGGTAGACAGTGATGGCTGAATACATATGATTCTTTATCTTAGCCAGATTGTTCAAGGTGACCCAAAAAAGCGGTACTGGAGAGAGGGGAGGAAGAAGGATGGGAGAGTTGAAACAGAGAAAGTTATCACGGAGAAGCATGAGATCTTTGCCTAACAACCACCACTTAGATTGCCATGAGTGCTGTCACTGTGGAAGAATCTTACCATACTTTGCTTAATGTTTGCCTCACACTGTGATAGAAATCCCAATCCCAATTAGGATTATAACCTAAGGACTCCCTGTATATAAATGATTACATTTCAAATTTTTGAATACTGAATTAAACCCTGGAGCATGTGGACTCATGAAAAAGCTCCTTGGTTGTTTTCATTTTTTTTTTAAAAAAAAGGCAAAATCTGGTTGTATTTTGAAAAGCTCCTTTGGGATTGTCCAACCTTGTTTGTCTGTCTAATAACAGCTAATTCAGAGTCTGAAACTTGACAAATTTTATGAAACTAACATTTAGAAACTTGTAGACAAGCATCTTTCCAGGAATATGCAGTCACATTCTTTGTGATGGTCTAGACATAAATTATCCAACGTACTTCATAAATTGATACATTTCAAATGATGAAACCATATTTTAATACCACTCTGACATATTTTAACCTAAATTGCTTTTCAAGTACCTGGTTCACCATAGTAATAGGTTCTGCCCAGTAAGAAATTACTACCCTGCACTAGAGCCCCTTCAGATTTATTACACCTTTAGTATAAAATAGATGACAGTGGATGTTCTTTAAATATCTTTTGAAGAGCTCAGAAAACCTGATATTTTTTTTCTAAAAAAAAGGAACCAAGCTTTTCAATTGCACACATACTTTTTTAACATTTCTTAAAATATGAAGACACTAATTTTGCAATGTTCTGTCTATCCCATATTTCTCCCCAAATATGTTTATGAAGTATTTTAATTTTTATTATTATAATCCATTGTTGGCTTAGCCTTTATATAAGCCTTCTCCAACTTCAGCCATGTTTCCAGATTTTGAAAGATACGAGGAGTTTCAGGTCCAAACAACACAACTAACAAGTGTTTTTAACTGTGGTTACTGCTTTTTTGGCTATATAAGAGCCAAGGTGGCGCAGTGGTTAAATGCAGCACTGCAGGCTACTGCTAGATCAGCAGTTCAGCGGTTCAAATCTCACCGGCTCAGGGTTGACTCAGCCTTCCATCCTTCCGAGGTGGGTAAAATGAGGACCCAGATTGTTGTTGGGGGCGATATGCTGACTCTCTGTAAACCGCTTAGAGAGGGCTGAAAGCCCTATGAAGCGGTATATAAGTCTACTGCTATTGCTATTGCTATTGCTATTAGCTAAATTGTCAATTCTTGAAAGTGTTGTTTATATTACCTAATTAAAAGTCCATTTTCAGTCCCTAATCTCTTGCCTCCCCATTTCAAAAATGTTTCCAGTATTTTTTTTTTAATTGGGATTACTTTATAACATTGATTCTGCTTGAGAATTTGTTCAGTTTTAATTTTTTTCCAAACAGGGCTCAAATATGTCCAAAGGCCCACACCCTAAAAATAAATAAACAAATTAAACATCTTATTAGAGTTCGAATGAACTTGCTACCTACTTAAGGATACCAAGCAGCAGTTCTAAAGTTAAGGTGGGGAGGGTGGAGATAATCGGTGGGTTTTTTTATTGTAATGCATTGCCAGCATTAACAAGCACATACAATACTATTCTTTAAAATTAGGAAAATTTAAGCATTTGTCATATGAATACCATAATTTTGAAAAGGAGAAAGACAGCTCCTTGGTATCTGTTGTTTCCAGAAGTGGACCGGTTTGGACCGGTTTGGACCGGTTTGTAAAGGTTTGCCCAAAATCACGGGTGGGTCTGCCCGCCCACCCCGGCTCTATGCCATCCCATGTAGGCACATTTTAAGGTTGGGTGCATGCGCAGAAGGCTGGGCGCATCCGTAGAAGAAGCATGGGTGCTTGTGAATCAGGCACTTGCACGGAGAACAGGTGGTAACAAATGTGAAACCCACCTCTGGTTTTTTTCTATTTAAACCTTGATTTATCAATCTGCTTAAAATATTTAAATAGAATCAGTGCTATCATTACTGTCAAAATAGATAACAATTTTGATGAAATATTCATTCTCACCACATTTAGCCTTCTCCATAAGTATATATCTGTTGGGAGTATATTCCTAGTGTTGGGTAGGCAATATAGATTCACATACAATAACAGATGGTCGATGTTGCTTTTAAATGGGTGAATGTACTTATCAGCTGTAATTAACTTTGCCATAAGAGGGAGTCAGGAAAGCTCTCTCTCTCTCTCTCTCTCTCTCTCTCTCTCTCTCTCTCTCTCTCTCTCTCTCTCTCTCTCTCTCTCTCTCTCTCTC